>NC_066852.1:654860-954860 GCF_001640805.2 Lates calcarifer
CTAGGGTTAGGTTAGTTAGGGCTAGGTAACAGAGGCTAGGGTTAGGGTTAGGGTTAGGGTTGTAGAGGGGGTTAGGGTTAGGGTTAGGGTTGTTAACAGAGGCTAGGGTTAGGGTTAGGGTGTAGGGGTTAGGGTTAGGGTTAGGGTGTTAGGGTAGGGTTAGGGTTAGGGTTAGGGTTAGGGTTAGGGTTGTAAAGCTAGGGTTAGGGTTAGGGTTGTTAGGGTTAAGGGTTAGGGTTGTAGTAGGTTAGGGTTAGGGTTGTTAGGGTTAGGGTTAGGGTTGTTAGGGTTAGGGTTAGGGTTAGGTTAGGGTTAGGGTTGTTATCCAGATAGGGTTAGGGTTAGGGTTGTAGGGTTAGGGTTAGGGTTGTAGGGTTAGGGTTAGGGTTAGGGTTGGGTTAGGGTTAGGGTTAGGGTTGTTAGCTAGATGTTAGGGTTAGGGTTGTTAGCCAGATGTTAGGGTTAGGGTTACGGCTGTAAGCTAGAGGTTAGGGTTAGCTTCCATCATACATTTTGATTGGTGCAAGTTGAGAATAGTTAGCATTTCTGCATTATAAAATCATTTTTGTGATAATGTGAAAACAGAAACTTAACTCAAAAGCTGAGTTACAAAACTTTATTGATTCAGATGTAAACAATATTTAACACAATGCAGCAAAGATAATGAGAGATGTTTAACCATTTTAATGTAGTGATGAGTACACATAAGGAGATCTTCTCCTCCTACAGAACAGAAGACAAAGCACCTCCCAGTGGCATTGTGTGTTATTGTGTTGTTTTCTGTGATCCACTTTAGGTCCAAAACTTGAGCTGCCATTCTCTTGTCCTGCAAAGACACAACATCTTAATCAGTGAACCTGATCAATAAATCTGATTTTCTTCTCTAAACTGTCATTAATCTTTTCTGAGAGTTAAGTCCAACATATTAGTTCAAGTAGTAATTGTAAACCAGTCTTTGTCACATTAATGTCTGAAGTTTAAAAAGACATCAGGGAACAAAACAGTCCTGAAACTTAATTTGAACTGTTTTTAAACATATTTACAAAAACCTGTTGAGTCTACTGAACTGTTGAGACTTTTTAATTGATTGCTTACTGAGTGTTTATATAACTTCCTGTGTCAGAGCTGATGTCAGCACCCTCTGGTGCACAGGTGATGTAATGCTGTTTCTAAATTACCTGGTTGGACACCTCACTGTCCTGGATCTTCTCTGGTCTCTGGACTCATGGATCAAGAGATGAAACCTGGAGGAAATAAAAGAGGGAAATGATCAATTCACCATGAGCTGTTCAACACAGAAATGCACAAAGAAAAAAAAAATTTATTTTACAAGAGCACTCAACTGAAACTGCAGAACAATATTTAAGAAAGACAATTGCGCATCCAAAACGTTATAAAAATGACATAGTATAGTATGTGGTCAAAAATGTCATAAAAATGTCATAATACAGTAAGGGATCCAAAACGTCATGAAAATGTCATAGTATAGTATGTGGTCAAAAATGTCATAAAAATGTCACAGTATCTCTAGTAATTTAAAAATGGCCACTTGTAACAAAGCATAACTGTTAACTGAAAATAAAAAACATATCTTCCCAATATGTTACAGAAACAGACATTTATATCCTTACATCTTGGAGAAAAAAATATTTGTGATATTGTATTCTTGTTTTAGCTGATGTTTAACTTTTTCATTTTCTTTTAACTGTTCATACGTATACATTGTAAATAAACTTGATTGATCAGTTAAATTGGTTTTCTGACAAATTATACAGATTACAATTAAACTAGAAAGACTTAAGACAGAGCAGTTACTGAACATATACAGCTTAATATGAGTGCCCCCTGTTGGACAGTTCATGTAATGCTGTTACTCTATGACCTTACCTGAAGGGATCTTCTGGATTTGAAGAACTTCTTTATTGTACGATGACTCTGCGATCATGAAGCGATGGTGACACCTGGAGGACATAAAAGACAGGGTTTTAACTTGTGGTACAGTTCATTATGCTTCAGTGAAAGGTCTGAGTTCTTCTTGCACCATAATCACAGAAACATTACTGACATTTATAACAAACAAAGCAGGAAGAGTTTTGTGTTTTAGTTTGATGATTAAATCCAATGCAACTGAATCTGCATTTATTTAATTTGCATCTTAGTTGTGTATATCAATTAAAACAATGTATTCTAAAAGATTTACAAAGGTTTTAACAGCAACTTTATGTGGATAATTATTGGTAAGTGAATAGGTTGTTTTATTCTGCGAAGATATTTTAAAAGTCATATTCTGACAGTTAACATGTGTAGTCTAGTGTGCCTAGAAAATGGACATCAATAAAAATTAGTTTATTTTATCAATTAAAAAACAAAACTTTGTCCTGAACTTCTGATAATGTACAATCAAACTGATGTTGAGTTATTTTTTCAATCCTACTTTGACTGAAAGCCCCAATCCAAAGAGAGAAAATGTATCATCTAGTGGTTTTAATATTTTTAATATTCTAAGGTGAGAAGATGAGGAAAGCTACAACTGATTACTCCACAGGAGGAAAACTGATCAATATTTGTTTTTATTATTATTGGGTTTATTTTATTTTACAAATATTTGCCTGGAGGACGTCACTTTGAGCTCGGGGAAATTACAACTGGTACTGTTTTCTGACATTTTATAGACGTACGGTTTATCAGTTATACCAAGGTTTGACCCTGGGATTTAAACAGTATCAAGACTGAAAGTGGTTGCTGACATTAATAATTCAACACATTTTTTTCAGACTGGGTAAATTTTTAGGACACACACCTGTTTGGTCTGTATGGTGAGAGCTGGTATTTTCATCCAGGCTGCAGCAACTGAACCAGTAGACCTGGAAACCACAACAACAACACATGAAAAACTAATAAAGCAACTCATAAAAAATACAAACTTCTCACCACCGTAACTTAACCACAACACTGAAAACTAAACTAGAACCTTGATAATGACAACTGAAAGTTTTGAGGTGAATAAATTGGTTATTTTAATGAAATCAAACAGTATTGACCTCAAAGAGAAAACCTATTTACAAAAATGTAACTATAAACTATCATTTTTACTTTCAAAAGGTACAGAGTTGACATCTAGTTTCTAAAACTGTTTTTAAATCAAAGTATAAAGTCACCACAAACACATTACTAATCAGTAATATACATTGTAGAAGATCAATGGATGGCCATTACTACCACACACAGGCCCAACCACCTGCAATATATTATAATAAATGCATAGAGACACAGTATGATGCAAAACAACCACAAAGAGACATACCCACAAATAAACGTAAAATGACCAGAAATGGACACAAAACTACAGACAAGCACAAAGAAATACAACAGTATGCAAAACAACCACACCAGGAGGGGCTGTAACTTAAGCTCCATACGTCCGATAACAAAAATCCTTCATTCAGTTAAAAGTCATACTTGTATGATTATAAAAATTGACTGTGATTCACCTTGAAACAGTAATAAAGTAGTCGGTGTGAAGTGTTTTAATTTTTTTGACTTAAAATGACTAAATTAAAGTGACCGCAAACAGTTGTAAACAAACTACCAAGAGATGCACTATGATATCATCCAGCCATGTTAGAGGCTCACAACTCAAGTTCAGTCACACAAACACAAACACACTCTTACTCAGGCAATAAAACCGACTGAAAATGGAAATGAAGTCAAAGGATGTCATTATATCAGAGGGCTAAGGCTAATGCTAATGCTAACGTTCACCCCTGAAGACTTAGTTAGCTGGCTAGCTTACCGTGGCACCGCAGGTTTGTTCAGCGTCCAGCCTCACTGCGTTCAACAACAACAACAGCTCCAAAGCTTGTTTTGGTTTCCAGACTTGTTCCGTTAATGAAGCTTCTCACAGTGCTAACGAAGCGGTCACTCAAACGTATGTTTTTCTCCGTAGTTTCACTGTCCTTCCCGACTATGTCCCGACACGCGTCGCAGACCAGTGACGACAGACAAAGCGTCGATTGGTTGGCTGACTCTGCTCCGCCCAGCAACCGCTTCGTTCTACGGAAGTGGGCGTGGTTTAATCTAAACTGGGTTGGAAAAACGATAGACCATTAAATAAGTAAAGTAAAAAGTGATTTTAGGAACCTTAAACCCACTATCAGGGCGGTAAAGCTGCCGTTAAAAATTCATAATTTGAAAAAAAAAACAAAAACCAAAACGTTAACACCATGGGTTAATGTGAAGTGCATATCCATATCAACATCACCTACAGAAAACAACACGATACATGCTAACAAAATAAATACAGAAGGATTGTTCCAGTGCTTCTGATTCAATCATCATGACACTAAGAACAATAAAAATGAGCAGAGATATTTTCTCTGATTTTATAGTTTATATAGATAAGAAATGAATGTCTGTCGCTTGTGCTCTAATGACAATGACAGTGAACACACAGCATTAAATTAACATGTCATAGAGCCAAAACAAAAATTCTAATGTTAATAGCGTCACCACAAATAAATAATATTTCTTAAGCCTGTTTCAATCAGTGTGGCGTTATTGTGTGTAAAATAAGCGACTGTGCTTTTCATCTTTCAGCAGTTCAGATACACACATCGTTGGATTTGTTAAGCTTCCATGTAACCTTGATTTGTTTCTGGCTAAAAGACGTGATGTTAAAAGAAGAGGTGGTGGATGTTCCCTTTGATGAGCAGGGAAACAGTCATCTGAGGATACAAATAACCCAAAACCTCCTCAGGGAAACAGGGTCGGTTTATTATTTGAGTTATTTTAATGCAGGTGCAAGTGTGTTTAGTAAATAACATGAGGATCTGTGATTATATATATTTGATATATGTATTGTAATTATCATAATAATACATCCATGGTGAACTTCAGGGCCACTGTATAGATGGCCACATGGTTTGTCTTTAACCTTTGACCTCGAGTTCATCCCAAGTTCAGTTCATGGTGTTTTAGCGCCATATGGAAGGAACAGACTCGTACAGAAATTAAAACTGCCTGCAGGCACTTTGGTGCTTCTGTTATTTGTAATTTGCATAAATTATTCCTCTTCCTTAAAATCCTGTTTAGACCGGGGCACGACGTCCTCGCCACAAGAAGTATTTTTACCTCACGTTTTGTTGCTCGGCATCTGTCTCCCGCTCTGAGTGCCTCTGTGCCGAGTGTTTTATCAGTGATTTAACTATCTGATCTCCCAGAGATGAATCAATACGATATGTAAATAAGCTTTATGCAAATTGAACACAAGTGGGTGTTTGTGAGCATAAGAAAAGGAGAAAGAGGTGAGTTTTTTTGGACGTCTGCAGCGAGATCACGCTGCCAGGCGTATTAATCTCTTGCGCTTCAGTGGCACAGTGTGGCGCCTCATCTTCACACTGGCTGCTGTTTCCCCCGCCTTCCTCTGAAATTACAGTCAGTAATCTGTTTGGCACTGAGACGAGGAGCAGAGGAGGGAGGGAAAAAAACTCCAAAAAACAACAGGAAACAGGTTAAGAGAGAAATAAACATTTTAATTAGGAGTTTGGCACTGATAATTTTAGATTTCACACACACACACAAGATTTTCTGAAAGCTCAAAATTAAATAAAGATATCTGGATATAAGAAATTTGTATTTAGATATAAGTTAAATACTCTGGAGTATGATGATTATGAACATTTCCTTGCACACCTGACCTACTTCACCACAATGACGCTTATATGTAGGACAAGCCGACTCTGAAAGTGAAGCAACGCTCAGGTGCCACATGAAATCAGACTGTACAAGCACAGAGACGCATAAACGTCACACACAATAAATACAAATGTTAAAAAATCCAGGGAGCTGTCAGGTTGGATATCCGTCACAGTGCCGGGAAACACACAAAAGACCCTAACCCCCACCCCCACCCCGCCCCCGCCGCCGTGTTGCGTGGCGAGGCCTCCGTCAATTCACAACTTTCAAAGTCACGCAACTGTGGCGTCGTCCTGTGGAGAGGTAGATTCTGTTCATGGGTAATTATCTCTGTACAGGTGAAGGAGCCTTCTCTGGAATCAAGGGCAGAACGAGTTTGGGAAAAAAACTATTTTGGATTATTGATTTTTCTGACAGATATTTCGATAGAATTCGATAAATCATTCAATGTTTGTTTTCATAGAAACTGTCAACACAGCATCAGACTCCAGACGACATCCTGCTATCGAGCGGCTGCACCGTTCAGACCTGCTCTGTCTTTTCGGTTTGATACGAGCTCTCCTCTTCCTTCATCCTCTTCCTCTTTCCACTGAAGCCAAACGTCTGTTGGCTAAAAGTCTGTTTCCTGATGTTTTCTGTCCTTATTTCCTGTGTGGTTCGACTTCTTTTCTGTGCTTCCCACAGGAAAGAAGTCGAGCCACACTGTCCACTTGCTTCATCTCAACCTTTTTCCCCTCTAAAGTTTAGAAGTCACATCAGGCCTCAGCTCCTCACCCGTCCCCCTCTGAATCAAACGCTCTTTGTCAAAGCTCGTCGTCGTTTGCATTTTTTTGTGAACTCGAGTGTGAAGCGTAACAGTCGCAGCAGGGAGTGCAGAGGTGCTGCTGGCAATCTGCAAGGTCACCAAGAAAAAAAAACACATACAGCAAATCCAACAGAAGCCAAAGAGAAGCAAATGGTTCGGGGAGGCCCTCAGAGGTCACCTTCCCTTCTTGCTGTGCTCTGAGCCTCGAGTTTCACTTTTACAACTTTACAGAAAGTCCTGTGAAAATGATGCTGCAGTCTCCTCTTTATTTCTGCCGTGAGGTGGAGGAAGCGACGCAGTCTAACCCCCGGATTAGTGCAAAATCTGTAAATCATCCCACAGTCCTCGTCCTCCACTCAGATCTTGGTCTCTTTGTAGTCTGCAGCTCTGAACGAGTCTCTGACGGCCAGGAGAGCCGAGGCCAGGAGATGTCCGCTCACTCTGCTGTGCCACTGCTGCGACCGACCTCTGCGAGACAAAACGCAGACAGAGGAAAGGTCAGAGAAAGAACTGCATGCCTACTGTCTGTAAGATTAAAGATGATATTATGGTTAAAGGCCGTCTGGGATAAACTTTCAGGAATAAACATTTCCATATACGTTTTTAAAACACCGCAGGGAAAGAGGCACAAACTTTGTGCTGCAGTGGAGGAAAAATGTCAAACAGTCTAGTTTAACTGATATTTTATCTACACTGGACTGTGGCGATGTCTTATATATGCAAACCTCTGCTCAGTGTCTACAGCTCAGCTCACCATGATTACCAACTGTAAACTGTACTGGGAAGGTCAAATCTGACATGATCACCTCTACAACCATCAGATAATCAGACCTGACTTTGATCAGGACTCAGGCCGATTATCTTTTAGCGTGTCGCTGTTGTTAATAGCTGCAGTTTTAAAATGTGGCTTCCTTGTGCTTGTTCTTCTGGTTAAATAAAGGTTAAATAAATAAAAAATCTCAGTGCTGCTTGAATAAGGTCAGCTTCTTGTTTTAGGCACAGCACTGCCGACAGCAGCACATTCCCTAAAACTGCACTCCTCTAAAAGTTAAGCATGTTGGCATCTTTCATGAGTCTGTTGTTTCTGTTGTTGTCTCTGCAGTTTCAGGCAGAGTCCGGTCTGAACTAAACATCCTTGACGTCTCCCTCTCTCTCTCCCGCTCACTCTCCGAGGCCATAAGGTATTTCATTTCCTCTGCAGGCGATAGGATCTGTTTCACAGGCCTGTACTGTAAAAAGCCCCATCGACCTTGATGCCGTGGATCTGTTGTCTTGCCTTGAGAGCTAACAAGCACTTAAAATTAACGTCATCAAGCAAATAAGCTCAAGACGGCCCTGGCACAAGCGCAGACTTTTAGCTTGAGCTCTGTCATGAGAGGAAATTAAAGGCGAGGGGAAAGTGACAGAAAGACAAAGAGTGAAGGCATTCATCCTTCCGGGTGTTTGCACTTCTTTCTTACACGATCACTCTTGCATAACAGGGACCTTGGCAGGCCGACGTGGCTCAGATGCCTGCTGCTGGGTGCTTGTGAATGATCCAGGAATTGAGGCTTCGATTCAGTTCTGCATGCACACACTGCTCTCGCTTTCTCATGGAGTTTTATCCTCCTACGTCAGTGTTATGGGATAGCATTTCTCACAATTACAACACAGCAGGAGAAAGTTCTGACTGAGTACTTAAAGGATAACTGGTGATAACTTTTTGACAACATGATGATAGGATTCCTACAGAGACAGAACTTTGTATTATTATTTTTTCTTATTTTTCTGCTCAGTAAAATTCCTGTTTTTGTCAATTGGAGTCTGGTACTGATATATTACAATGTTTCTAGTTTTTGGCAGGATTGAGCCTCCGTACTCATCTGTTATCACTTTGGTCCCTGTGCTCTCCGTTATATTGAATCTGTGCTGAGGAAACACGGTGCGTGCTCATAACTGAATTGACCAAATCTTGCGGTCTCTTCCTGCTGCCGACCTGAGCTGCTGAGGGAGGATAAAAAACCCTCTACCTACAGTGTGGTAATGACAGAGCTGCTCTGTGAGAGCGCCGCCGCCGCCGCCACCTGTTTTCTGTCGCATGGAGGTTCATTTCATTTAATCAACTGAGACAAATGGAGCTGCGAGGCTCCGCCGAGAGTCAAATTGATCACGTAAGCAGCCGAAAATCTGCAGCTACTTAGTTTCAAAGGGCATGAATCATGAGAAAAAGGGGGCTGTTACTCCTCCTCCTCCTCCTCATCTCGGTCTCTCGCTCATATGCTCACCTGCAGGGAGGTTGTGATGGCTCTGCAGATAGATGCTGGCAGAGGTCAGAAACACAGAACAGGCTCAATTAAGACAGATAAGGTGGTCTAAGTGCTCTCTCCAGATATTTCTTTTAATGGGCTTCTCTCAGCCTTAAATCCTCTCAGCCTCTCTGTGGCTCCTGCAGCTCACTTTGCCCTTGGTTTCACGTCTGTCTGGGCTTAAAGGGCCATTCCACCACTTTAATATGAACTGAGATCTGGTTTAAGAACTGTCCTTCCTCTGCAGCCGACCTTTACCTGGTGTCGGTTCGACAGAGGTGCGTCAGCCGGGTCTTCCTGGCTCCGCTGGGCTCCAGCAGGTACAGGCAGGAGTGGACTTGAGCCCTGACCCCTTCCACCAGGACCTCGGGGTGCTCCGTGGATACAGAGGACAGGTACAGGGGTCCGGAGGTCAGGTCTGACTGCCAGGTTCTGAGAAAGAGGAGGGAGAGGATGCACATAAATGCAACTGATGCAGCTGTCTAATCTGTGCTTTAAATAAAGACTAGGGATGTGCACGAATAATCGATTAGTCGATTAGAAACTTTAACCAAACTTCAGAGACGTGGAACTGATATTTATGGTTCTGTTTCAGCCCGAGTGCAAAAAGACTGATGACTGCAGGTCTGGTGATGTTAAATTTAGGAGTTACTGTCAACAAATCCCATACAAGTATTATCTGTTTTCTAAAAACTATTAAAAACACATCAGCCCCAAATACTCACTGGAGCCCCAAATGTTGATTAATCCACCGCTGAAAATAGTCCCCAACACATTCACATTCTCCTGTTTGAGTAACGTTAGCTGTAAACTACAGTGAGCAGCTGTTACAGGAGATCTACACCCTCAATACAGAGTAACATCACCCTCTTTCTTTGTGTTAATAATTTAGGGTTAGTGTTTTTATTTTCTACTCTGGGACAACTCAGAGTCTTGTTTGCCGTCAGAGGGAGGTCCACAGTGTAATGTGGTGCGACTGCAAACACAGATCCCGTCATGTCTCATCTGACTTCAGGGGTAGATTAAATTTTCATCAGCCTCACACACACACACACACATACTCTGTTTTAGTTAAAATCCAGTAGTTTCAGCTTCGTCCTCTCTGCTCCGTGGAGCTCAGCAGGTTAACACCCAGAGGCCCGTGAAGCCTGGGGCTCGCCTTGCCTCATTACCTGAGCAGCAGGTGCTCCTGTGGGGGCCGGGAGTCCAGGCCGTGGCCCTGGCTCTGTAGGAGGTAGTGGTAGACTTCGGCGTCCTTGGACAAGGTCTGGACGACGGTGGCCTGGCGCAGGCTTCCCTCCCACAGCTGGTGCTCTCTCAGCAGCCGGTGGAGCAGCTCCTTCTGGGGGGCGTCCACCTCCACGGAGCCTCGCCACATCCACAGCGGGCAGCCGTCGTCCATCTGAAGACGAGGGGAGAAAGAGAAATGGTACTCAGGACGCTCACGCTCCCTCTTTGCCGACTATTTATTCCCTGTAGGTCTGGTTTACCTTTTTAAAGGCCAGGTCCACATGCTCTGGAGCCGGGTGGCTCTCCCAGCCTCGGCTCTTCTCCCTGGCCTCCTTCAGGAGGAGCTGGGTGCTCTGCTGCAGCTTGTTCCTCCTCTCCTCCTGCTCCTCCTCACCTCCACTCTGACTGGAGGACACCGGGCCTCTTCCTTCCTCAGACAGGGAGTCCTCAGTGGGGCCTGCAGGACTTAGACACCGACCAGGCCAAAACTCTGGAAGCTACAGAAAAGACTGATGTTTATTTTGTCTCAACATCAGCCCGGGCTCCATTCATAAAGATTAAAATACCAACTGTGGAGCAGGTGGTTGGCGTTTGTACCTGGAAGAGTCTCTGGGCCTCGGTGATCATGTTGGCCAGGCCCTGGGTGGCAGCCAGGTTCTCGCTCAGGTCCCGCTGGTTCGGGCAGCCCAGGCTGTACTTCCTGTGACTCCTACAGCAACAACAACAGTTAATTATTTATATAATTTACCATCACCTGTAAGAGGATAGTTTCTTAGATTAGACGAGAGGAACTTGGGGATCGATCCATCAAACTGAGCTACAGCCAACTGAACTGTCAGAGACGCAAAGATCTGGGGATAATGAAGAAGGAAATAATATTAACTTAGATTTATATTGTGCCTTTCTAGAAACTCAAAGACGCTTTAAAACAGGACACAGCAAATAAACAAAGAGGAGAGTGTGTGAGGGTCGGAAAGCAGACCCATGGCTGAGGATCGCAGCATCCAGGACTGTGTGTATAGATTAGGGCAGTGAGGGATTTATAAGTGAGGAGAAGGATCTTGTAGGTGATGCATGATTTACACAAGGGGCCAGTGGAGACAGATGAGATTAAGGGTGTAAGAAGCCTGAGAGTCTGAGAGTCTGTCCAGGGCTTTGCTGGAAATCCTGAACAAGACTCCGACGTAATAATCGAACGGGCGGTGACGAAGGCGTGGATCAGGGTCTCTGCTACAGAGTTCGTGAGTAATGGATGAAGCCAGGAGATGTTTTTGAGGTGGAAAAATGCTGGTCTGGCATGAACGAGTGGAGTCCAGAGAGACGCCCAGGGTGCCGTGTCATTATTATTTTTATAGCTATCATTACTATTATTAATATTACTTACGTCTCTAAATGGAATCTGTATTATGCCCCCAACCCTTTCTTAACCCAGCAGGTCGAGGCAGATGGTCGCCACCCTGAGTCTGGTTCTGCTCCAGGTTTCTGCCTCTTAAAAGGAAGGTTTTTATTTTCCTAGTTCTTGCTCATCGGTGGGAACTGTTGGGTCTCTCTTTGTGATTTTTATAATATAAAGAGTACGGTCTAGACCTGCTCTATATGTACAGTGCATTGACCCTAACCCTAACGGTTCCCTGCGGGGCCTATAAACACCATTTATCTCTGACCCCTCCGACCGACTGCTTCAGCGATGGTACAACAGAGACAGACAGCTGCTAAACTGCTCGATACGTTTATTTCCACAGTTTTGGGACGGACAGGAAACAGGAAGAGGGTGTGAAACATGTGACCTGTCAGCTTCACGCTGCAGGCAGCATACATGCCCGTCAGCTGAAGCAGTTTTAACAGGCGGCAGTCGACTGGAATCAGCAGCTCTGCGTCACAATTACTGCAACTGACAGATTCAGGTTATTTTGGAAACGTTTCATGTTGCATCGCTGAGGTTTACTGGAAACTGACACAGTCACAGGAACTCATTTTCTGTGATTTTTTATCTGATATGTTGTTTTAGTTTGTGACGAATAAGAAAAAGCTGTGTTCATAAATTAGACACGAACGCTTTAAACAAACTGAGCCGGTCAGATGGGCGGTTAGACCATTAAAAAGTCTGAGTCTCAGTCGGAGTGGTGAGTTCTGTCAAAGCAGAGACACGAAAGCAGAAGACAAAGAGATGAGATTTTATAAATCTGTGGGAGAACGGCGGCGAGCAGCAGTCAATTTTCTGAATTATTGTTCCCACCATAAAGCGTGACATTTCTGACAGGCTGGGACTCTGGCTTCCAGGAGAAAAGGGAGGCACAGATCTGCTGATTGTGTCGTTATATCATTTCCATCTACTGTCCCGTCAGCCTGGAGGGAGGAAAAGAGCCGGAGTGGAAAAAGGAAGAGGTGGAGATGAAAGGAAGGGAGGGAGGAAAGTAGAGAGAGGAGAGTGATTACAGGAACGAGAGGAGAAAACAAGGGAGGGAGGGAGGAGGAAGATCAGAAAAATGTGGAGGATGGAGAAGACAACGTGTAGAGAGAATGGGCAGAAGAGGAAGAGACGAGGTAAAAAAGGAGGAGGAGGAGGAGGAGGAGGAGGAGGAGGAGAGGCTGACCCAACCTTTAAGTTAATAAATGTCTCCTTTAATTAAGCTGACATGACGCTTAAAGCTAAAGAATGCATTAATGCATGAGTGAGCAGAAGCAGCACAAACTCTGAGCGTCTCCAAATAATAATTAAGTTCATATCCTAATAATACAAACCACAAACTGCATGACTGTCATCATCCTCTCATGTTATCGTCCCTGTCTCGCTTCCTGTCCAACAGGCTGAGAGGAAACATCTTTCATATGACGGGGTGAAGGTGAAAGTTTATTTGTGTATTGTACTTTTTTATTTATTTGTACGATGATAAACTTTCTTTTTAAAGAGGTGGTAAGTTCCAATGAGTTATAGACATCTTTGCTCGGTCTTTCCGATTGAGTAGAATGGTCATTAATCTTTACAGGACGAACAGATAATATTTTAGATTGGTATCCAAACTTTCAGGGAGCCACTGATTTGATTTCATTTTAGTACATTATAAAATACTTGTCTTTTATTTCCTGTCTCTTTCTGCAGGTATTTCTGCCTCTGGAGCTGTAGAGTCTGATCTGTAACGACAAGCCTCCTGCTGCTCCTACGATCCTGCTCAACACCTGCTCTAATAATTAAAATTATTAGACCTACCTCTAGTCTTATTGCTACTATTATTATAATTGTTGTTATCATAACTGCTAATATTACTATTACTGATTGGACTTTTTTGACTCAGCTTTTCTGTGTCACTCAGAGAGGGAAGAGACGTCTTTACGATGAGAAGCTGATTTAGAGACAGAGTTAAGCACCAAGATTTCTTGCTCGTTGGCTCGAGGTTTGACCAAAGGAATCTAATTTTAATTTAATATCTAACATACATGTAAGAAGGGAGTCGATTTGTGGAGGTTATGTAACGTGCGTAAACTGTGCCAACAGCTTTTCATTACACAGGGAAAAGTGTGTGTAACAGCTGGATCCCATCCAGAGGTGGTGATGTCATGTGTGAGAACACACAGCTGTGGAAACGAGACGTCTACCGAGGCAACAAAAGGAGGAAGAAAAACATGTTGCCATGGAACCTTAACTAAGCATCATGTGCCCGAGACTAAATGGAGAGAGTTCAGCATTTTCTTTTTGCATGAAATCACCAATCAAATCCTGTGATCATCTGAATGATTGTCGTGAGGTAACACATTTCTTAGCAGTGTCCAAAGTGTCCTCAGTGGTGTGTTTAAGGACGCTCCGACAATCAAGAGAACAGAAAATAAACTCCTGACAACGCTGTTGCTCTTAGCTCACCTGGCTGCGTTGGCGTCTCTCTTCAGGGTGTTGAGGTGGAAGAGCGACGGCGCCAGGCAGACGGCGACGTTGGTCGGAGTCATCTGGTTCTCGTCCACGCAGGCCACCACGTCCCGCAGGAAGTGGAGCAGCGTCCGCAGCGCCTCCCTGTTCTCGTCAGGAAGTAGCAAGATGGCCGCCTGAGCCGCAGCCAACTGCTGGTCCTTGGGAAAATCTGCAGGAAGAAAACTCAGCAGTTAATATTTTCATTACTAAGCCAGGAGTTTATGTTATTTTGAACTTTGGACAATAAATAAGTGTCAGAAAAACTATTCACAGCAGCAGAAACGTGCTCTTTAAAACTGCTCACATTGGTAAATGTGGAGGAAGGACTCGCAGAGTTTGCTGGTGAAGATGGGTTCAGGCAGGTCTCTGAAGTACTGCTTCACCATGTCGGCGACGTCGAAGGCGGACTGGCTGTCGTACGAAATGCCGTCGGGGTTGGACTCCACCAGCTCGCGGAGGTACTGGATACGAGACTTGACCCCCGACTTCCGGAAAAGACCGACCTGAGAGAGGACGCAGGACGTCACCACCTCAGAGTGATTGTAGAAGATTTAAAACAGGTCTTGTCGTGACTTCATGTGTAATTACCTGGTCCAGACATTCGGTCCTCAGGTAGACCAGGGCCCGGAGGATGCTGGGAGGAAGCGGCTCTCCTGTCTGCTGCACACTGAGGAGCAGAGGGACTCCAAACACCCGCCGACCTTTCACCTCCATCGCCTTGGTCTTCCTCACCGGTTTGGGAACAGTCCTGCGGGCGGCAGATACATCAACAATCAAACAGCATGAACTGCTACAGAGGGAAAAGTTCTGGAAATTAATGTACGCTCCAAAAATGTTGTGCAAACATCCTGGGAATTTGCGATCTAGACCAGTCAAATGTGAGAAAAAACGCTCCACTTGGCTGCTGGTGGATCCGTTTTTCTTTTGAAGGAAGAGCCAAATAACATTTTTTTTGATTACATAAGTCCCCAGTGATCGCTCAAACGTGTGCGCCATTCAAATCAGCACAGCAGGAAACATGTGGACGCTGAGCAAAGAGACCAGACTGTGTTGAAGTTTGTTTATGTTTCTGAACTGATCAGAACCTTTTAACCATTAACACCAGTGACTGTTTTTCTTCTTTTCATCGACACTTCTGTTCCTCCAGATGCAGAGGACTTAAAAACTCTCTCTTTTTTTCTTTGGGGGAGAAAAAGAGACAGAAAGCTGCTTTCCTTTTTAGCTTTTAACACTGGAAATTGCAGGGCTGAGTGCACTCTGGATAAAACTGCACTCTTGTGATAGTCAAAATAAAAAGGATCCAAAGCACTCCAGCAATCAGTAATGAAACCTCTTCTCTACTCGCTCATCATCCTACAAGTTATAAAAACATGTCAGCCCCGCAGCTTTCACCAAACTACAGACGCACAAAAAACGATCACTTGTGCACTCTAAATGCTTTTTACCTCTCTCTCATCATATATATATATATATATGTATATATATATAACTGGAGCTGGATTTGGTCTGACAAAGCTGTGGTAAGAAAACAGTTTTTATTTTATTTTTAGTTTCCACCTGGACAAATCAAAACTCTACCTGTGCTAACCAGGCTTCTCCTCGCTCATTCCTTAATACTACAGCTGCGTTCTTGTACTTTACAGTGCTCAATGTGAAGGTCTAGAGAATAAACAGATAAAGACCCACAGAGTCCAACATTAACCATCATATAAAACCATGAAACTTCAGCTTCAACATGTGGCAGCAAATCTGAGACCAAGCTTCCAGAGGAGCTGCCAGGAAACAACTGCCCAAAAACCATCCCAGCTTGAGAGGAAGCGACATGACTTTCCTGAACGTAGCAGAGGAACAGAAGAGGACGATGTTTCTGAGCCGTGTTATCGTCACATTATCCAGTTTGAGGTGAAGGAACACAACGTTCACATAATTCGTCATTTGCACTTCACAGTTCGTGCTCATTTAAAGCTCCTGCTTTGTGCACCAAATTTTAAACTCGCTGTTTTCTTTCTTTTTCCCAGTCAGAGCTGAGTTCTGACATGATTTCTCTTCAATTTCCCTCCTCTTTCATGTTACTGATTGAAGCTTAAACTCCACAAAACGCAGCAGTTTGAAATGCTAAAACACAGCACACCTGACAGACAGGAAGTCTTTTTCAACCTGCTGCTACAGGGCGGCTGTTTGAACACTCGTCTGATGCTGAAAATTAAAGACGAATATCTACGAGGAGTAATTTCAGGAGGGGTTTTTCTGTTTGTCCACATTCAGCCTTATCATTGAGTATAACAGCCTCAGCAAAAAAAATAAAAAAATAAAAAAATCTAATTGGTTTTCTACCAAAGCATAAAACAAGCAGGTCATGTGTATACTCCGATCACATTAAAAAACATAAACGTTGTGCGGAGTAAACAAGCCGAGAATCTGAATGTTTTATTATTCTTACAAATGAATTTGTCTCAATTTTGCATGAGGGCTTATTCCAAAAACACAGTGTGGGAGGCAAAACACTGATCTCATTTAATCCATGTGTGTCAATAACGAGCACAGTGAAAACATCCAGTATTTTAAAACAACAACAAGCTGCAGGTTTGAGCTCGACAGCTCTGCACCTCACTCTCACTGGCCTCATGTCCAGCAGCTAAAAGGACAAAACGGACACAGAATGACAACAGGTGCGCATGAATTTAGGGATTCGCAGCCTAAGAAAACATGATGAGCAGTCAGTTAGCTGGAAGCAGGAGGAAACAGCTTGTTGGCTCTGGCTTCATATTTACTGGTATCAGTCCTCTCGTTAAAGTTTGAAAAGTTCTGAGGACATCTAACTGCTGTTTCAACAATATTTAAATGACAATCTGTCACTTTTCAACTAAATTTAGCCTGAGTTTTTCCCTGGAGATCTGACAGTGATATAAATAAATGTTGGAGGTGGAGAAGGAACTAAAACTGTAAAAGAGAGAATAAAAGCCTGTTTCTGTTTCTGTTGGATTCTTAGTGATTGTTAACCACTCTCCAAAAATCACACACCTCTTTTTTCATTTTCACCCACCAAACAAAAAACTAACAAAAAACTGATCAGTCCCATTTTTCTGAGACTCTTTACCAACTTTTAAAAAACCTGAAACTCTACAAAAAGACAACAGAAACTGAAAATAATGACCAGGGTTTAAAGTTTCTTTTGATTCATGGGTTTGGAAAATAAGCTGCAGCGGCTCCGTTATTTTGATAATGATGGCAATAAGAACTAAATCTATGACGTTAACGAAGCAGTGCGTGGAGAGGGTTTCATTTCGTCCTGGTCTTAACTCCAGACGCCGTAATCCCCTGCGTTGTGGAGCTGTTTACTGCAGTCAAAGCGCAGAGATTGAAGTGGATAAAATGAAGAGGAGGACAGAGACCCTGTGAGTAAACAGCCTTAAATAACCCACAATTCCTCAGGAGTTAACCGGCGAGCAGAGGCGACGACAGAACCAAACGTCCCTCTGATTTCCCAGGAATAAAGTCCAAAGGCGTGAGGCTGCAGCAGCAGCCCTTCCCGGGGTATTTTGGAAGGGAGTTTATTCCTCTTGAAGCATGTTGTTGGCAAGTTTGCACCTGAGCCATGAATAATGAATGAATTTTCTAAACAGGCTGCCTGAAATATTTACCCCCTGCCCGCCCACCTGCCCTCCTTTCAGCTCACAGTTGTTTCCTCAAAGAAGTTTCGGTGCCGGAGAAAAGAATCTAAGAATAACTGTTGCTTTCTCAGAGTTCTGTTTCTCTGTGAACCCCTCCCAACATCATTTTCAAAGCATGAAATCACCCAGAGCCTCCCGTCCTTACCAGTTCCAGCCCTGCTTGCTGGACGGGGAGTATTTGTCCATCAGAGCGGTGAGTTTGAGCAGCGCGAGTTTCTGCAGCAGGAGGAACTGGGAGGCCGACTGGTTCTCCACCCCCGGACTGGTGGGCATGGAGGGCAGACTCTGCTCGCTGGACCAGTGCAGGTGCTGACTCACCCTGCTGAACACACAGCACACAGGACGGACGAGTAAATGATGAGGGAAACCAACAGGAACCAGAGCTGCTGTGCATTCTTTAGGAAAGAGTCTGCACTTAGATCTAATTAGAGAAAATGTTATTAGACTAAAACGACCTATAACTGCATGTATCTACATGTTTTACCTTAATAAAACTAATCCATACGCCTTAAAGAGATTAAAGTGCTGACTGATAGCAGACTGTAATGCACCTCACACACCAGCAAGCAAAATGGCTGAATAGACAAAGAAGTCAGAGAAAGATTTTTAGCACCAGTGGATCAAAGTAAAGTTTGTCCTGACTGTGGCTCTAAAGGGAGGTCACATCACAATTCAGATTCAACTCAAACAACTTTATTTATCTCCAGGGGGGTTAGCAGTTCAACAAAATCACACCCCACACACTTAAATAAGAATAGAGACCTGAAAGAGAAAACCTATCAGGGAGTAAACACTAATACTACAGAGCAGTGTAGCCGTGAGAAGCCAACAAAAGCTAACGTTAGCAAGCTGGCATCAACACAGCCAGATATATGTATGTTAGATTCCATCTCTGCCAACTAGATCCCAACAGATGATCCTTTAAAGTTAAACCAGCAACAAAAAATAAGAAACAGGCAGCGTCCGACATTAAAGGAGAGGCTTCATAACTTTTTATTGCTCTATACCTGAGAGCAAATATGCAACAACTAACAGTTATAAAAGCAGCTCCATAAAAGGCAATTAAAGCTATTCACCATTTTATCTTAAGAGCTTCACAGTCTCTTTTTCTTCAGTCGATGCCTGAGGGAATAAATTCCCTGTAACTGTTATTGTCATTGTCCTGCTTAGACTCACAAACGTCCACTTTAAGTTTCCACTCATTTGTTTTTGTTTCCTACACATGAATTCTGATGGTTCAGTTTTCATAAACATGAATTATTTTTAATCTATGTTCATTTCTCTCACCTGCTCCTGGGTTGTGGTGATCTCGACTTCACCTCCTCTCCGTTCACCGGTACCTTCTCCTCCTCCTCCTCCTCCTCCTCCTCCTCCTCCTCTGGATGCTGCACCTCCAGGTGGATGTGGCTGGGGGAGGACGGGCAGGGGGAGGCGGCCGAGGAGCAGTGACCTGGTGAGTCCTGGGTGGAGGAAGACGAGGAGGACGGAGGAGGAGGAGGAGGAGGAGGCTCTCTGAGAGTCGTCCGACAGATTTTCGGACCAGGTGGAGACCAGTTGTTGGAGGTCGCTGATCCTCTCCAGGACGCTGTCCAGAGCTGAGAAAACGTCTTCGTCTGCCAACAGTCGACTCACCTGAGAGAGGAAGAGTGTGTGGAGGTAAATCACAGGACTACAAACTGCTCAGGTAAGACAGAGTTTCACTTTTGAATTTTGCCCACGGGTTTTCTAAAGATGTAGACAAATCAGATCCCTTCAAAGCCATTTCCTAACGACTTCTATAATATTTTATGTGAACTTTTACTTTAGACGGTGCCAGCTTTATTCAAAGTGATTTACATCAGCTGTCAAAGACGACTGTATAGTTTCAATGGAAAATGGAATTTGATGATTTCAGGCTTTATGGGAGCACTCCCAGCTCCATATGGAGCTCAGCTCAGCAGAGTCAATATTCCTGATTGAATTATCTGTGTTTTAATAGATTTATGGAGATTGTTTTGAGGGTTTTATCCTTTTTTAGTAGAAAGGAAGGTGAGAGAGAGCGGGGCTCCTCCACCAGCAACTCAATCTCAAATTTTATATGAAATAAAAATCACACGTCTTTATCGGGGATGGAACTACAAGCGAATCAGCGACACCACGAGACATTTCAGCTGTGAATCTGCTTTGTTCTGAATCATTTTTTTATTGATGCATGTGAACTGTGTTGTATAGTCTTATCTAACTTCACAAGAGAAGCTGTTTTGTTCTGTTTCTGCGTGACTTTTCAACATGTGCTCGGGGCCAGAGGATGGAAATCTGTCTCATTTACGGTTCTTTTTTCTCATCTATAAGCATTCTCCATGTGAAATAAAATAATAAAAAATAACCACGTATTTTACTGTTATTTTTATTCTAGTGTGCAGGATTGTGATATTATCTGTTCAGCAAATGTTTCTGTTGTTCTATGCTTCAGAAAGTGCAAGACAAATGTTAGGTGTTGTTAAAGAAATGCATTATGGGTCATGTGTTTGGGAGAATATTAGAAAATGAGAAGAAGAATGTAAATCTAAAATGAAATGAATGATCTAAGTGTAGTAAAAACCCTCTGACTCACCTCTGACTCCTCACCCGTCCGCTCTGCATCGCCGCCTTCACCCTCAGACAGCGGCTGGTCATCGGGCACGTTGTCGTAGATGCTCAGCCGATGATCCAGCGTCGCGAGCGGGCTAGGGACGCCGACGCCACAGGACGGCGAAGCAGACGAGGGGTTCCTGTCGCCGGCGGCAAGCGACGACGTGCCGCCGCGTCGGCAACTGTTCCTCCCCCGGTAACCGTGGAAGCTCCCGGTCCTCCAGTTGACGGAGGTGCTGTCGATGATGGGGGACAGCATGGCGTGTTTGTGTGCGAGGGAGGTGGGGAAGGTCCCTGGTTTGTGTCCGTGGGGGATGTGGAAGACCAGGCTCTCGTGGCTGCTGTTGTTGTTGTTGTTGATCTGGTTCCTGTAGTCCTAAACAAGAGGGGAAAAGGTAAAGACAGAATATGAGTGAATAAAGACAGAGGGGAATGGATAGGCTGAGAATTGGACACAAGCTGTTTCTGTTCAAGAACATGAGTGAAACTTGTCCTCGGTGGATAATCAATAATCCACCGAGGATTAAACAACATTAATGCCTTTAGTTAAACGCTGTGGTTAAACAGGCTTTTTCTGTTATAACCCCTCAGTTTGAGCTTTCAGAGGACACTGACTCTATTTCTGCCTCTGGAGCTGTGATGACAAGCCTCCTGCTGCTCCCACGATCCTGCTCAACACCTGCTGTTATATTTAGAAATTATTACTGCTGCTTCTATTGTTATTACCACTTTAATTGTAATTAGTATCATAACAACTATTGTATTATTGATACCACTTCACACCGATACAAGAATCTCCACCGACCTCTGTTCCCATGTGGTTCTGGTTGTTCCGGGTCGTTCCGACGCCGCTGTTGGAGCGTTTGCAGTTGCTCCTGACCCGGGTGACGGGGCTGGGCGTGCTGACGGTGCTGCTGCTCTCCGAGTGGCTGTTACTGCTGCTGCTGCTGCTGCTGAGGGCGTGAGAAGACGAGGGCGAGGAGGACGCCCGGCTGCTGGGTCGACCTTGCAGACTGGAGAGAGTCAGGAAGGTTAAAGGAAAATTCTGTGTAACACCATAAAGCAGAGGAGGTATTTTTTGGCTCCACTTGGACAGGAGATCACCATCCTCCATCCTCACCTCGATGGGCAGAGCAGCCTCTCCATCTGCTCCTCCTCCTGGATCAGAACTGGCCCACTTATAACATACCGGGCCCGATCGCCACTGCTGCTTCCACTCGTCCCCCTCAGTCCTCAGCTTCTCCATCTTCCTCAGGAGGCTGGTGCACTTCTTCCTGGGCGGTTTGTCTGGGAAGCAGCCGTCAGCTTCCAGACTTGCGGTGGACGATCCTCCGCCACTCTCACCAGGGGACGGGGGTCCGCTGAATGAGGTATCCAGGGAGGGGGTCTTGTTCGTGGAGGAGCAGCGGGACGAGCTCCTGCTGGTCTCCTGGTCGTCTGTGGTGCCGCCGGCGGCGGCAGTCATCAGAGCGGTTCCTCCCCCGGCTTCCCTGCGCCTCTTGTGTTGCCCATCGTGGCCTTCGCTGTCGGTGCTGCTGGAGCTGTGGATGGAGCACACATCATGGCGGTCGCCTGTCGTCACACAGAGACACGTCCACGGCGGAGTCGAGGCGTCGCCATCGTCGCGCTCGCCTGTCGTAGGTCCAGCTGGGGCTGATGGCGCAGAAGTCCTCCTCATCGCAGTCGTTTCCCTGGAGTAAGGAGAAGGAGACAAAGACGTTTGCAGTCATTTATACAAACATGAAGACTTGTTAAGAGGAGTAACTTTACATTTAGTTTATAATGTAGTTGAATTGATCTGATTTTACTGTGGATTCAAAGAAAAACTATTTTCACAGTTTGCTTCAAGCCTGATAAAATAACCCTGATGATGATGTGATCAGGGCTTAGTCCTGGTCCTGAAGGGCACAAATCTTTAGCAGAGACCCACTGTTATAAAACTGGAGACATGGAGTTGAATCATGCAAGAAATACTAAATTAATCATCAGATTTATTACAATTTAATTTAGATTTTAATGATGTAAACTTCAAGGCTTTTAAGATCTGTGATAATTCCTCTAGTTTCTCTCCCTCTCTTGTCTGATCTCAGACCCCTGGAAAGAGCGTGAATCGAGGAGGAGGAGGACTTATCAGTTGGTATCAGTCAAAATCAAGTGATGCTCAACAAGCAGATTTCATGGTGCGATGCCCCGCCCCCCCCACCCGCTGCTCTGGTGGAGCCCCCGCTGCGTTCGAGTGTCTCGGTGTTCGCTTTCAGCACTCACCCTGCGTTTTGATCTCCGCGGCTCCAGCCTCATTTCCACACATTTGTTTAAAGTGCTTAATCTCCTGAAAGAGGGAGGAGGAAGATTATCAGCATCATATAATAATCATAAACTCATAAATACATTCTTTACATAAAGTATCTACAGCTGCACTGTATCATCATCTATCGTCACAGTACAGTTCTGATCTCCTCAGCCCTCATGGGTTGGTTAAAGGAACTGTCTGCATGTGTATCCTTAGAAAAAATGACTATTAATAAAAAAGCTGGGGGCCTTTTATAAGAAAGAAGCTGTACAAATAAAGTTTGATTTGATTTGATTTAAAGGAACTGGAGCTCCTCTCCTTTAACATTTAGAGAACTGGACCAGCTCTTATCATGGCTGCCGCTGAGATACTTCCTGGTCATTTCAACCTTCCTAAACAGAAAGGACTATTCGACCGCAGCCCCTGAATGCACCTTTGCTTCAGCTGACAGACGACTCTGGATCAGACCACCATCAAACAGAGTCTGGGTTTGCCATTAAACGCATTTATGACATTTATACGATTAAAAAAACCAGCATTCCTCTATATGTTTTAAATATATCCTGTTTCCTGTAAACTGCACAGCTCTTTGAAGTTAAAGTTCAGAGGAAAATGTAGATTTTATGGCTCTTTCTAATTGTGATAGAGCACATATAAAGTGTGTGAGGAGCTGAAGGGGTCAAGATAACACAGAACGCGTGCGTTACCTGCAGAGCGAATCGAGAGCATCCTTGTCCAGGAAGTGGTGATCACGCTTCGCCCACTCGAGGTCGACGGGGAACCTGCAGTCTGACGCACAAACACGACACAGGACAACACTGAGACGTCGTCTTTGGGTTTTACTCTGCGCGGCACAGGATTACATTAACAGCTCCATGTTTACCTTTGAATAGCTGCACATACTGAGGGAAGCCGGCCGCTCGCAGCCAATCACAGGCCTCCTTGGCTTCAATCTCTGCAAACAGCGAGAAGGAAAAACAGCATTTGATTCAATTATAATCATTTCATGCTCCGCCCGCTTTAAGAGGGCAAATATTTGCACTTAATCAGTCGTCTGTTTATGAAGTTTAATTACATTTGCATTTGGGTAAAAAAAAAAAAACACTGAGAAAGAAAAACTGGAGGCACATACAGGCTATTAATTATCTGTGACTCTTGGATGAGGCCATTTTAATTAGAGCTAATTGGCTGAGAGAGGGGATGGCTGCTTCTGAGAGAGAAGGAAAAGAGGCTTTTTCATGTTTCCCTCCTCCTCATCTTCTATCCATCTGCCTTCTCTCTCTCTGAGGTTATAACTCTGGATGGGCAGATCGACAGGACATAAAAATTAACATTTTGAACTTTGGGGGGAATCTTTGCGCCAAATGCTTCAACTCAGCTTCATGCCAGAGCTTTTATCCAATCAGATTTCAGCCCTGTGTTGCCACGGCAACAGAAATCTGCCTTGAGGCCTTCAGAATCAACAGTACAGGCTACTATAATTTAAAATAAATGACAAAGACACTGTTGCCTCGCGGATTCTTTAACCAATCAGACTTCGAGTTGGCGAGACCAGCGGCCATTAGCAGGTCTATGATAACGTCATTTGATTGGATGGAAACCGCATCTGTAGCTACTAGCGCAAGCTAAAACACGTTAGCATAGATTTAATAGCTGTTTTGCACCAAAAATGGCTGAAGGAGGAGGAAGAGTTAAATGACTCTGTTGTAGAGGTTTATCTGTGCATCTCAGCTCCAACAATAAGTCCTGTATACTTCAGATGAAGCTTGATAGATACATGCACAGAAGATTAAACGCCTTAATCACCTCCTCACTTCAACACAATGTGGAAAATATGTGCATTACAAGGCCCACGCTCCAACACGACCAATTAATCTCCCGCTGCAGTCGAGCGTCAAACACTCTCAAAGTGTAAAAATGTTTTGTCAATCCGGGATGTTTACAGCGAGCAGCGACAGAAATCACTTTCTCTCAGTCTGTCTGCACAGCTCAGAGGAGGATTTTGGATTTTCAGAAATATTTGTCCAACCTGCTCCTCTCCAAGCAGCCAAGGGCATTTCTTGTTTTCATATTCAGACAGCATGAAATATGGCCGACATTAGCCGCCGCTAAAGAACAACGGGCAGTTTGCACTGTGACTGATCGGCTCTTCAAACACTTGTCTGGTGGTTTTGAAGGAAGAGGCGCCTCATTCACGTTTTTATTTGTCTCAAATTCACCTGACAGCAGAACGGGAAGTTGGCGAATATACCACATGCCCCAATATGGCAACCTTCAAAATGACAGGAAGAAAAACTGAGTAAAAGTGAGGAGCAGGAGTCGGAGTGATTGACGGGGATGTGACGTTTTGACAAAAGGGATCAAATCAAATCCGGGGATATGTGGATCCACCTGGAACCGGAGCCCTGAACTCAGAGAGGAGCTCCCTCCCTCGCTCCTCCTGAGACCACCGGGGTCAAGAGTTAAAAACTCCCACTTTAAACAGGGAGCAGTGTCAGAGGAGAGGAGGAGAGAGGAGGCTCCTGTTTCCTCTTTTGTTTCCTTATCTCCTCTCGTCTCTTCTGTTTCCTCCTCTTTGCATCCTCTCCTTTTGTTTCCTCCTTTCCTCTCCTCTGCTCTCGTCTGTCTCCCCCCTCTCTCCTGTTTCTTCCTCTCTTCTCCTCTCGTTTCCTTCTCTCCTCTCTCCTCTTTCCTCTCCTCCTCTGTTTCCTCCTCTCCTCCTCCTGTTTCCTCCTCTCCTCCTCTGTTTCCTCCTCTCCTCTCCTGTTTCCTCCTCTCCTCCTCCTGTTTCCTCCTCTCCCTCCTCTCCTCTCCTCCTCCTGTTTCCTCCTCTCCTCTCCTCCTCTCCTCCTCTGTCCTCCTCCTCCTGTTTCCTCCTCTCCTCTCCTGTCCTCCTCTCCTCCTCTGTCTCCTCTCTCTCCTGTTTCCTCTCCTCTCCTCTCCTCCTGGCTTCTGGTTGACTTGGTTGTGTACGATCCTCCTTATTGCCTCCTTGTTGTTCATTATTTGTGTATTTATCGTGAAAATGGATCCTATTGTCTACAGATCGACTGAATGACATCAGAGCAGCCGGATACGTTAATTAGCGATTGATTATAAAAACAAAACCAACATAAAAAAAGAGACAAAGAGAAGGAAATCCTTGTTCAGACTGAACGTGGATCTACGTCTTTTGGTGACAATAAATCACTTCAGGGGACAAATAAAGGTTCAATGTGAGAAAGGCGACCGTGAACAACCGTACATATCTGACCTAATTACCACATGAATAATGACTCCTTTGAGGAACAAAACACTCTCCACCTGTCAGAAACAACAATAAACTCCATACACAGCCTGCATGTTTGGTCGCTGACTTCAACCTCCACATTCAGGAGCCCCCTCACCGCACCCCCTCTCGGCGCTTACGTAAGCGATGCTATCTGCCCGGGTTTGAGCATGACCGCGGCAGGCAGCGGCCTCTTCCCCTTTCCAAACGACTTTGTCTCTGAGGAAGTTGTGATTCGGCCCCTCTGGGCTCTGATAACAGATTTGGATGTGCGATTAGGGCCGCTCCACCCTGCTAGCGCCAGGAAGCTGGACAGCGTGTGCATGGACGTGAAGAGGAACTGAGGGAGGGGTGGGGGGATGGTGGGGTTACGTGCTCGGTGGACCATTTGTGTTTGGATGTTTATGTTTGTCTGGACACCAAAGCACTGACCTGGGCTGAGAGATTTACTGCTCTCCATAAATTAGGGTAATTTAGGGCTTTAAAGGTTTTTCTGTCGGGGCAATCACTGCAAATTATTTCAAGAGGAAAACCAGTTAAATGGCTTATGAACTCGATGTTCCTTTGTGACATATTTTATTCCTCCTGAGGCTGATTACACTGTGTACCCACTGGAATGTGAAGTAAATATTTCCTCAAGAGTTAGGGTCATGAATCATCATTATCAATTAGGGCTGGGTGATATGGCAAAGAATTAGATCATCTTATCAATATTTGTCATGATCTGTTAGTTTAAAGAAACCAGCGGGCTCCTCAGTTAAACTTTGAGAATATAATATAATATAATGGCCATCTGAGTGTAACATATTTGTTTTGTTGTCAAAGTTAAAGTCAGAGAAGGATTCAAGATCAAAGTGTCTTGAATCTCATCTGGATTTTACTTGAAATGACACATGTAAACGAAGTCTAAGACTCGAGGCACTGTGAATCAGTCTAACCCTGCTACATGTCTGCTATCTGTGTCTGCAAAAGGCCAAAGCCAAACACAGACAGCCATATTCCAAAAAGCCCCATTCCTACTACAGTCCAACATCTAAGTGATGTGTGAAGGCTTTCTCACCACCTTTACGCCTCACTAAACACCTGCGTCACTGGTGGTGGTGGTGGTGGGGTAAAGTGCAGGTACTGCTCTGCTTGTGGTTCAGGGAGATATTTGAGAGCGTCTCTCAGGGCTCTGGTGGTGTGGTTGAGGATCAGAGGTATGTCAGCTGTCAAAACGACGAGCAGCGTTTCCCTCTTCCTCTTTTCGCTGTTTCTCTGATGGTATTCCCTCGTCAGTGCAGTCAGGAGAAAGTTAAGATGTCTGTGGTCACGAAGGGCCGGAGGGGAGAATACTAAAGCTCTGCTGTGTGACTCACAGTGTGTGCGTTTGTTAGTGTAGGTGAGGGTCTCTGGTCGCATGCTTTCATGGTTAAACCAGGACTTTCTGTGCTGATGTAGCATCAGACCAAAGCTAGAAAATATCTGCCCCAAGATTACATGTTAAAGCTGCACAAAATTAACTTTAGCATCAAAAAAATCTATTTTTTAAAATCAAAATCAGTTCTCCAAATACATCCAAGCCATAACTGTACTACACCCAACAAGCTGAGCCAGGAGAATCTGTTGGGCGAATTCTGTTACTGAACCTATTCAGTGTCAACAATTAGGAAGCCCATACCCTTCATTAATTACCCCAGAGGAAAAGTAATTACATTATGACTTGTAACAAGTGTAAAGCAACAAAGAAAAAACTACTCACACTTGTCAAATGGGAACAAAACTTATTAACCTCCTGGCTGCCTGATTCTTAACCATTACAACAGACTACATTAATTACAGCCATTTAACTGACCCTCCCATCCTCAGCAAGCTGCAGTGATCACAGCAACCGAGCAAAGATTCAAAAGGTTAAATTGAAATCAGTAGAAACGAGCAACTGCAGCAGGAATGATGAAGCTGAAATTCATTTTCTGTTCATCATCACCGGCTTGTTCAGGACACCTAACAGAGGTTCCTGAACAGGATTCAACCTCTAGTCTTTATTGGAAAATACAACTGGACAGAGGGTTGCTGTTTTTTTTTATTAAGTAAGGACCAGAAGGATTCTAGAAACATGACCAATCAGCTTTACTAGTGGCTGACATTTTTTGGGAATCCTGTGGGATTCCGATGGGATGGGAATCAATTTCACTACTCATCACTCAGTGGGCAAGACTGGGAATAATAATCAAATAGTCCAAGTTTGAATGAATTAACAAACAATATTTTATCAGGATCATTTTTGAAGGAGTGGGATGGGACTGAAGTGAAAATTAAGTGTTGCCTATGTGTTTGTAATGATGAATGAAATGGTCTGTTGGGTTAAGGAGGTTAAAGTCCTTTGTGTTGATTGGCAATTACTGTCCTATTTGAGACAATTCACTCCCACAAATAGTAATGACTCGTTTATTCTTGCTGAAATAACAAAAAACATCAGCTCTAACCAAGAGGAGCTGTTTTTAAAAGTGATTTAATTATGATCTATCCAGGGAAAGCTCACGGAACATGTAAGTATTAGTGGGGGTTTTCTTTTTCCATTTTGATTTCTGGAGATCTCAGAGTTTTGGGAGTTTGCTGCTGTTTGCCCAAACAAACAAGAAATTGCAGCAACCTAATACTTCCATTTCTTCTTTAAACACAAACTGAAGTGGTCTGACTTTCTGAAGCCTGAGTCAACTCTGAGGCAGCCAGCAAACAGACATAAAAATAAGCCAGCAACAATAAAAAAAAAACACACTCTACAATCTAGTTTGAGGCCATGAAATCCACGTCTGAAAATCAAACTGCACAAATGACACTGGAGTTAAAATGGAAGAGGTGTTTCATTCTGTGAAATGACCCGTGACAGACCAGCGTAAACCAGGAGCAGTCCAAGAAATTCCACTGTTAACATGAACAGCGTTGTAAATGGCCACCATGACGGAGATCCTGATGCCTGCCTTTTCTCACCGTGAAGTAAACGGGATAAAAATGTCACTTGATTTGACAAGAGGAGATGGACTCGGAGAGCTTCAGCTGCTGTGAAACATCATGGATCTAGTCAGGTTACATTCCTCCAACTCCAGGAGATTAACTGATATCAGCAGCAGTCCCACACCTGTTTGTCATGTAGAGGAGTTAGCCAGAGGTTACGTTTGTTGAAGGATTATCACGGTAATGCTAATTAAACCCAGGACTGACAGCAAAGGAAAAGAGGAAATCAGATTTCTGCTGCAGCAAAGTCTGTTTGTCTTTTCCTCTAATCTGTGATTTATTTTCTTATGAATTACTGGACGACATTAACTCTAAAAATGATTAAAATGAGAAGCAAAAGTAAAGTTACTCTAACTGGTCATTACAAGCAAATATATGACGAGTGACAAGGACACAGTCTGTTGATAAACTGTTCAGGTACATCCTGGTCTTTAGTTTGTTTTTAATCCTTGATATTTCTGCTGTTTCTTACTACAGGTATTTCTGCCTCTAGACTTGTAGAGTCTGATCTGTGATGGCATGACTCCTGCTGCTCCCACCATCCTGCTCGACAGCTGTTCTTACACTGAAAATTTATCAGTGTTGAAAAGTAATGTTTCTCCTCACAGCTACTGACAAGACGTGTCAGATTAAGTCTTGATGTACATGTTGGGAGATGTTGAATTTTATCTTTTTGTAGCGCTAACGAAACTCTGACGAGTTCTGATTCAGATTAGAAATTTATTTGTCCAAATCAGAGGGATGTTTTCACCAGTAGCTTAGTTTTAAGTTTGAGCCTTAGCAACTCACCAGGAGTGTTTTCTTATGTCGAACTTCCATTTTTTTAGCATTTAATTATATTAAATGGATAGGTCAGGTGCTCAAAATAAACCCAAATTAGAATAGAATAGAATTTTGACGTATAAAAAAGACTCGTGCAGATGGAAGGTGAAAACAGCAGCCATTGCAACGTACCTACAAAGATAGCCAGTCTCACAATCCACAAACAGGGGTCACAATGTCAAACTGAAAACACACAAGTTGAGTTGCCTCACATATGAATGAGTATCATCCATTTTTGAGTACATAATTTAAAATGTAAAAAAGAAATAGTCCTTTCCATGTGGTCATTACATATGAAAATTAATTGATTGGATTTGCAGAAAATGTTCTGTATCATGATATATATAGTTATTGTGATATGAGATTTGGTCACTAGTTCTCATTAACTGTTGTTGTCTTTATTCTAGCTTTACTTGATCCTCTTGCACTGAATTATTTGATTGTTTAGGTGCTGTACAAATCTAGTAATATAATGTTATTTAAATTCTAATGATTTTGGACTTTTCATTTCATTTCATGAGGCCAGACACACACACACACTGAGTATGGCTTGGCTCACCCTCAGCTGGCAGGTTCAGCTGCATTAGCTCATACCTGGGTACAGTATAATAACTCCTGTGCACTGTTGCCCTCTGTTGCTAACAACACTGCCTGTCCCCCGGCCTTCGTGCCAGTGGAAAGATGGCTTTACTGAGGTTGGGATAAGCTCTCTCAGGTTACCGTGAAGCAAATTGGAGGGACTACAGGGGCATTTCGCAGAAACAGATATGACACAGCCCAGCTCTGCTGCTGGGCAGAAAACCAGCTGTCACCGCGCCAAGCCAACTAAACCACATGGAGAGAGAAGATTTCTTTATTTTTTTAATCTTCAGCACCTCACCTGTTGTGTTCTGTATCTAAAATTAACTTTGCAGGTCACCTGCCAACAGCTACTGAGGATTATACCTGCCAGAAGTAGCTGTTTTACCAGTCAAATTAAACTGTGTGAACTTTTTGGAAAGACTGACCCTGCTCTTTCTCAGTTCTGCTTCATGGTCTGAATCAGACAGGTTGCCTAAAAAAAAGTGATTAAATAGCAGCACACAACGTCTGCTTCATGTATTGTGGTGGGGGAAGAATCAGTTAGTCATCTGCTTGAGTTAACCAACATGACTCTGCAGGCCTCTGGACCTACAAAGTCTCTGTGAAGCTAAGGATTAGCATTTGGGTTTCACAGGATTCTAGCAAAGCATTTTAGATGAACATATTGATATAATACCCTTAAAGGAATAGTTTGGCATTATGGCAAATGCCTGTCTGGCAGAGAGTTAGATAAGAAGATTGATACGACCAAATATGAGCAGCCATTTAGCTTAGCTTAGTACAAAGACTGGACGAAGCTAACCCTGGTTCTGAAGTTTGCAGTTCAGTTAACTCACTATTAAACCTGAAACTGAAGCTGTAACACCGTAGAGAACATGAAAACAGCTTTTGTTCTTAAGTATTTTTGAGAATTTCACCACAAACACACTCACATATTCACTGACACACAACCTGGTGAGAAAGTTTAACAAGTAAATGTTAGGTAATGGCCACAAAGACAGAAATAAAACTAAAACTGCAGATATCAGGTCACAGATTTCAAGATCGAGTCAACAGTTTTTAAATAATTTGCCTGTGATTTACATACAGTAGTGTTTTACTACACATCCCAGTATCCATTTTAAAGTTTTTCGACACAAATTCATGTTAAAAAGTTTAAAGTATTTGTACTTTTCTCTAGCAGGGTGACCAGTTCTCTCCAATGTATCACATTTGAAAAGTAACCCACACACATTCAGAGCGATTCCTACGCTCTTCCTGCCAGAGAAAAAGCTTTTATTCCACCAGAGTTCAAAACCGCTCGCATGATGCTTTCAGGCCCACGGCCTTCAAACAATAAAGAACTCTCAGTCGATACTGGAATGCTTCACATTCCTTTCTAGTCTCATGAATCAAGAACAGACCTATTACACTTTCATTTGCTGATACATTAAAACTAAGTTGCAAAGCAGAGGTTTAATCTCTTCCTTCAGTCGAGTCACCAAACTACCAGAGGGGACTTTTATAAGTAGCCCAGGAGCCATAGTCTGTCTAATCAAGGCTCAATCAGGTCCTCCTTAATTACAACTCGTTAAGCTAATTAACCAATCATCTCCTTAATGAATGTCATCAAACACCAATTGTCAATTGTCATCAGAAAGAAAACAGGCAGAATTGAGAAGCTGAGATTCTCATTAGCTCCCTGTCTGTCAGAAAACTCAGCACAGCAGATGTAACTGAGCACATACTCACTCGTGATCAACATGTTTCTGAGGTCTGAAGTCAAGGATGGAGGGAACTTCAGAAAACTTCCATGTCACCCTCGAGAAGTGTTGTAGGTAGAGATAGGAACTGACATTTTTAAAGAGTTAAATCCAAAAGGAAAAGTCACATATCCAGTGTAACGGAGCAGCAAAGTCCAGTTGTGCTGGTCATGTTGGGCATCATGTTAATGAAGTCATTGTTGAAAACTTCCCGTTTTTCCCCTACCACTCCCCTTCCTCTGGCCCAGACCGGACCATCTGAACTCCAGGAGGAGGGGTGGGGAGGTGGGTTGTGTGGGGTGTCCTAAAAATAACCCAAGGGAAACACTTCAGACACTTGAGCGCCGGCCTGAGGAGGCCGAAATGACTTACTGATTTCTGTGTCTGTATGAGATGTGGGAGAAATCACGGCGGACCGGTCGGTGAAATTTGCGAGATACAATCTGTAAAGGTTGAATGTTACTGACCCTTCCTGGCAGGAAATGATGGATCCCAGAGAGAGCTGGCTGCCCATTCAGTACAGGAGTGAGCACAGATTTCCACAGGGCAGCTTCCAACATAGCAATTTGTTTTTTTCCCACCTCCCCTCCTTCAAGAAATAGAATAATTCAAAATTGCCTGTTCAGAAAGTCAGAAGTTCCATTTTGCTTGAAATGAGCTTCGCGCAACAAAAATCAATATTCTGCTCCGCTCAGTTCCCTGCATCACAACCCTAGTATTGGTAACATTACAAAGAGAAAGTGAGGAAATTAACAAGATGAACTCTCCTCTCCTTTCTGAGATTCAATACTTCCCACCAGCTCCAATCACTGACCTTTCTCGCTGCAGTTTGGTGGTGGGAAGCTTTGCAAAAAAAAAAAAAAAAAAGAGCCACTTCAGATGAAATGAAAGACATATCCGACTGGGTGAGTGACTCGACTCGAGGAGGATAAAGTCCTTGCCGTGCCCTAATAGTCTGTAGTTCCTCAAGGTTTCATCTCGGCTCAGTCCAAGGTATACCATTAGCATTAATGGCTTTCCATTTAACACGTAGGTGTTTGATTATGGGCTTTTAAATGTGAATAACTCCCTCGGAGGAGAGGAGAGGAGAAGAGAGGAGAGCGGTGTGCGTGATTCGCTACATTAATTCACGAGTGGAGGAGGAGAAAGTGGGAGTATGTAAACAACTAATGGACTTTTTCCACAGTCTGTCGAGAGTCACAGAGAAAGAGGAGGAAAAGAAGAAAAAGAGAAGAAAGAGGTCGAAACTTGTTTTCTTTTCTTTGGGAAATATTTCTGAGAGGATTTCGGAGGCCTGGTAAATTGGTTTGTAGGTTAAGAAAAGCCTGGTGTGTGTGTAGAATACAAAATAGCACATCAACAACATTAGCGTCAACAACTTATTCAAGTATTTCCCACATTCTGCCGCCATTAAAACAATGTTAGAGCTGATTATTGTAATATGTGTGTGTGTTTGTGAACAACCAAACTTCATCCTGACAGCAGCAGCAGCAGCTGTTCTGAACAGACCGAGCAGAAGTTTCTCTCCTCAATCAGTTCTATCGCCACATTTCTGTGATTAATGGAAACATTTGGGACATTTGGGAGATTTGGCACCATCACATCCTACTGATTTACATGTATAGATAGATGGAGAGGTCTTACAGAGGAACACATGAGCGTAAGTTAAGGTTCAAAACCAGATGCAGCTTCAAACGTAGCCAGACCAGAATTCATTTGCAGTTGTGTTTTGTGTGACTGGACAAAATCCAATATGCTCGCAGTCTAGACTGTTCTCGTTTGTGTTTCCCTCTTTATCTTCAAGAACCTGGTGAAGACTAATTTCTTTTGAGAGCACCTCCTCTCCTAATGCCTCCAACACCCCAACATGCCGACCTACCACTTACTGTCTTTAACTGATCTGAACTACTTTCTTCTTCTTCTTACTTCTACTGCTCTGAAGCTTTGGTGTTGCCCCCCCCTTGTAACTCACTTTACATAAAAGCATCTGCCAAATGACTAAATGTAAATGTAAATTTAATCTCTTTTATGTTCTGATTTGGTCTCCACCAACTCCTGATTGAATATAATATGAAGAAAGAAGGTTGAAGAGCTAAAACTGAACAAAACACCAAACTTTTGAGCCGTAAAACTGAGCAATGATCAAAAACAGCCATAGGTTTAATGAGAAATTCAGTGCCTTCCCCTGGCTTCTGTAGCAACAGAAAAAATGACATAATTAAACAAACTTTGCAGCCTTAAATAACTGATTTGCTTTCCAATCTATTCTGATCGCCCTTGTATTTAACTTATTCATTTGCTAGCAGTGAAACCCTCCTCCCCAAAGTCTCACAGGGGGAAAGGCCTTCAGTCTCTGGAGCTGACAAGATGTTGACTGAAGGAATCCGGATTAAAGCAGAGCTCAGGGCCTGACCTCTGGCTCTGCCAACAAAAAGACTCTCTCTCCCTCTCTGCTGTGTATAAAGGTTACACAAGACTGCATTTCCTTTTCCCGAGCAAGAGCCTCACGGGCGTCAGAGGAGGAAGAATCCAACAATACTCCCAGCGGATGGGACTTTTTGTGTGTGTGGTGTTTTGAGGGAGGCAGCTACAGTATGTGGAGATGTGTGTGATGTGTTGTGTTTACTCTCACAAGCTTCAGCCCGCTGCATATTCACTGCTGCTTTGCGTGTGTGCTCTGGGGTGTGTACGTTGTTGTGTTTACTTTGTGTTAACGCGAACGTGAGTGTGTGAGTGTTTGTAGTCTGATCTGAATCCAGCCCCAGAGGCTTCGGGGCTGGTATTTCCGATGCAGCAGGACAGGAAGTGGCCTGCTCTCTTGAACTATGTCCTCTCCTCTGAGCACTGCGACACATACACTCTACGCATATAGATAGTGTAACTTTGCCTTTCTGTTCAAAGAGCACAGAGCAGGCATGAAACTTCAGCCAAAAAAACAATATTAAAATCATCAAAACTATTCACAAGATGATTAGAGAGTTAATCAACAAATTATTTACCACGCAGAAGTGACAAATGTTCTCTGGTTCCAGCCTCTCCAATCTGTTTTCTCGTTGTAAACTGAATATCTCTGGGTGTTGGACTACTGCTCAGACAAAGCAAACAACCTGAGGACGTCATCTCGGGCTCTGAGAAACTATTTAGACTAAACCATGAATTTGTGACTCAAAAGCCCTGATCACTCCTCCACAGTCTCAGCCCATTTATCATGATGATAACAAGGAAATTTACTGGATATTTCAGAAAACGACCACGTCGGCTGTGCAGCACCTCATTACGACAAACAGTAACGTCTTCTTGTTAAGGCTAGGACGTGGTTGGGGTGGATGGATGGGTCAAACAAGCATGGGACCTTCACACTGGAGACCTAGATTCAGCTCCCATCTAGAATCTGACAATTATTGTTGACAAGCAATTTTAGCCATAACCAGACTGTTGAATTACGTTAACCACTGGTATGGGTGGTACTTAGGAAATGGTCTTCCTAGTCGCATTTAAGTTTAGGTACAATGTTTACAATCTTCACCCTCTTGCCTTGTTTTAGCACACTGAGAATTGCTAATGTGCACTGATTTCATGGCAATCCATCCAAAAGTTTAAGGCATCAACTGGTTTTAAGTTAACTGTTAGATAAAAGTAGTACATCCAGCTTCATATCAAGTGTTGTTGATATAACGACTAGAAATGGATGTTTGGGGATTTACTTGATGGATTGCTTTCCTCTTGCCATCTTGTTATCTTCTTATAGAGTTCATCCTTCTGTTGCTGCTGATGGATAACAGTCTAAATATCTAAAGTGAAGTCTAAAACTTTTGCACCGAGCTGCAGATCAGCAGAAGTATCCTTGATGTTGGCTTGTGTACTATACATGGTTGTAGAGGTCATTCACTATAAAGGGCGACCATCCTCATCAGAGAAAAAGATACACACTTCAAACACTTTCTTGGGGTTGTATGATTGAAAACTGTTGAGTTCCAGGAAGAAAGGGTTAGTCGTGCAATGATGCAATCAGAAAACCTCAAGGTCAAGGTGAAGCTTCTGATGTATTCAGATGTAGTCAGTTCATATCTCTTTTAGCCATTACCATGGTCTTTCCCCAACCATAACCAATTAGTTTTGGTTGTGCAAACCTTAATAAAGGTTGTTTTGGAAGGCACTGAAAGGGTATGAAGTAGGAGTTCAACGATACATCGATCTATATCAATACATCAATTTAAAGATCAACAAATCCTTAGCATCGATCCATGTTCAACCCTTTAATGCTTTAGGAATTTAATGTTCTTTTAGTATTTCTTTTATAGAATGTGAAAAATGTGGCACTTTAGAGTGAACAGGAGGTCTACTTTTGGCTCCTGACCAAAATCGCATCATATCAGACTTTATAATATATTGGCAAACATCCAATCACTGTCCACTGAATCGATATAATAATATAATAATAATCATGTCATGATGAAGCTGATCTACACCCCTTAGTATAAAGACGGGTTGTAAAAAGGTTTTGAAAGATCAGCTACATTGACATTTGAAAGTCTTTTAGCTGCTCCTGAGAAGATTAACATCCCACAGTTCTTTATAAAGACTGACACATGACTTTCAGAAAAATAAATATATCACTAAAAAGACATACTGTATTCATATATTTAGTTGAGTCAGCAACTGTATAGACTGTTTTTACTGCTACAGTCTGTAAAATCAACGCTTTTTTCAGCAATCCTTCCGTCTATTTCAGCACAGTCAGCACCAGATTTCTTTAAAACTGTGCAGTGAAAATAGCACCAAGTGTTTTTGTTTCTCAGGCTGGCTCTTTCAGGGAAGCAGACTGGGCTGAATAAACAGATAAATCTCTCCACTGTCTTGAGTCGTGAATTCTGTGGCTGCCAGCGTGACACGCATCTGTGCTATAGTTCTCAATCTGAATGATGGTATTTCTTTCACCTCAATAAATAAGCATGTATGACTTAATTTACACATAACTAATCCCCTTCTGTCTCTGTGTGTAATTAAAGTAGCAGCTTGAATGTTGTAGCCACGATTGTGAAAAAGCACAACAACCACAGCTTCTACAGGAATCAGTGCCCTGATTGATTAAACGCTTGAATCCTGCTTTCTCCCTCTTTAGGTGAAGGTAAACATTCACCATGTACTTTTTGACTTTGCAGGGAGCCGATCCTCCCGTGGTCTTCACTATCCATCACTTTATTGGGAATCTGATTAGAGCTGCTCTTTATGAGCACTTAGGAATGATCTAAGAGTGTGAAGTAATGGGCCATCCACACACAGTTCATTTGGAAAGGTGTCTTTATGAGGGCTATACCTCCTAAAACCGATGGTTGGTTGCTCTGGCAGCAAACACAGCAGAGTTTTTGGGCTCAGCTGTGGTTCTGTCATACATTCAAATTCTTCTGTTTGTTTTTTTCCAAATGATCCTTATCTGGAGTCAGTGTATTTGGGGGAATAAAGTCTGTTTCTCATTTGTATGTCCCTCCGGTTTTATTCTACTTTGCCACTGCAGGAAAAGGGTTTCTGATATCTTTGAGTCATCGTCGAGAAAATATTACCAAACACTAGCATGTCTTCCTGCGATACAAAACCCCAACATGTTGTTTATCTGAATTCACAATTGCCCAAAAGGGCAAAGAGCAGAACCTTCCTTCATCTCCCTGCAAGCTGTAAAACAAAATCTGGAGTTCAGATATTCAGTCGTTCTGTATGGGAAGAAGTGACTGAGAGAGAAGCCTTGAATTTAATAACACAGAAATGAAAAACACTAAAAAGCAGTTTTCAGGTGCATCAGTAAAGAGTACAAAACAAAGAGCAAAGGTTTTTTTTCTGGTGGTCACCACGGGTCCAACTGAACCCTAAGACCCGAGAACCTTTGAGCACTATGATTTCCAACCTGTGTCACTGCGGAGCTAAGAGCTAACCTTCAAGCTGCATTGATCTACCTAATTCACATTGAACTTTTTCTGGGGTTTCTGGGTCTTTGCCTTTAAAACAGCTCCAGTTCTCTTCAATACACTTGCACACAGTTTTCGAAGGAAGCAGTATCTTGTAGAAGTTACCACATTTCCTCTGTGGATTCAGGCTGTAATCCCAAACTGAGTCCATAATGTTGAGATCAGGACTCTGTGGGAGCCAGACCATCTGTTGCAGGACTCCTTCTGGTGTCTGAAGATAGATCTTTATGACTCTGGCTGCTCCCTGACGGTACTGTGTGATGGATACGAATCTAAACATCGAAAGTGCCTGACATTCAATGCCCCTATGCTGTGAACTATGAGACGCTGTGAACCTTATTTGTCATGGAGGTAGCACCTGTCTGTCTCCAGGCTAACAGCACACTCGGCAGTGACGAGAATTAACTCAAAGTCAAATTAGGTGCTCCAAACGGGTAGAAAAAACATGGGGAAATAAAAAAAATTAAGGTGTCAAGTGTGAAGTTTCAGTTGACTGATAGCTGAAAGCTGTTTGTTACCAAATGCCACATTCAGCTTCATCTCCACTGTTGTCAATATAACAAGCAGAAATGGCTGTTTGGGGATTTACTTGATGGATTGCCTTCTTCTTGACATCTTGTTATCTTCTTATAGAGTTCATCCTTATTTCCATGCTAAAACCCAAACATTACCATACTGCCAGCTATGTTTCTTTCTGATGGATAGCCAGGTGGAAGAGGAGTGTGTTAGGACTGGGCAGATGTGAATACCTGCACCTGTTTGTGGTTAAAACTGGGACTGAAAATATCCACAGATAATTTAAAAAATAAAGGAATATAGTGTGATAGTTACTAGAACATAAGTATAATGAGTGGGGAATGAGTGATTCTAAAAAAGAAGAACAATGACAGAAGCGTGATTAAAATATAAATATTGAAGTTATTAAATAATCCTGTAACATGGATACAACAAACACAAACAGAAACTGAAAGGCCAAATAAAATACAAGCATTTAAAAGATTATACACGGCCTTACAGCATGCCTTACAGCATGTCGAGCCCAGTTCGACAGGCGCCTTATCCCGCTGAGTCACTGGGACGCCCCACGGCCAAGCCTTCTAACTGTACTGCTGTCACCACGCTATAAATAAAGTGTTCTCTGTTGTTTTGTTCTGGGCAGTGGATGGAAACCCGGGGACATTGCCAAGGGTCAGCAGAGGCCCCTGGCATCATGTTCAGAGATGTTATTATCAGCCTTTCAGCACAATCATTGTTCCAAAATTTCTCTAAACACCAAGTGTGACAGTTGGCCTGCACTGGTGTAATGTTTGACATCCTCCTCAGGGAGAGGAGCTGAACCTGGAGTTACCATGGCTCATTTTTGTCCTCGAAAACAGCTGAAAGATCCAAAAATATCTGACTAGAGCACTGAGTTTCTCTGAATTTCACTCAGAGTCGATGAGAATGGATTATCTGTACAGCAGACAAGCAATACGACAATTTATTGACAACTCTAGCTTTAAACATTGGTAGTTGTTTGGCCTATAATTCAGAGGTTCATTGAATTTGACAAAACATTTTAAATACAGGTACATTTCTACAAATCAGAAATAAACCTATTTTGCATTTTTCTAATGACTTTCCCAAGGCTTTCAAAAACTATGCTAGGTTTAACTAGCAACGGCTGCTACTGACAAGATGTGGTTAGAAACTTAAAGCAACAAAATGTAGTTTTTGCTGAGCAGCAGCGCCCTCTGCAGCCATGAGTGGTAATTAATTCTGTTGGGCTCCGAGTCCGAGCGGTTCAGTGGTTTTCACATCCAGAAAACAAAGTCTATCAATCTCTTGACCAGAGATCAAATCCAGAGCCCATGTAATGACTTACATGGGCTATCACTAGTATTAGTTATCTAATTTATTAGAAGATTCCTGTGCTACAACTGTTGCATCTGTGTAATATTTAACATTATTAATGACACATTTGGGACCATTTATGTTATTTTTATTGCTGTTATTACCAAGATTTTTAATGAAAGAAAACTTAATCAATACAAATATCCATACTGACAGATGGATGATTTGCAAAGGGAATAAAATTACCTCCACCAGGGAGGTTATATTTAGTTTGTTTGTTTATCAGCAGGATTACACAGAATGTACCAGACTGATTTGTACCAAACTTGGTGGAGGTCTGGGACACATGCCAGGGAAGAACCCATTAAATTTTGGTGCAGATCCAGTAATTTCTTTTATCACTTCCCTAAACTTTTTTCTCTGATACTCTGGCCTCGGCAGACTTATGTGCTCTTCTGAGTGCCATCCTAATTTTTTAATGTATTTGAAAGTGCATTGTTTCGCTATAAATAAACTGTAGCTTGTTGTTCAGTTCAGAACTATGAATAGAAACCCGTGTCCAGAGCTGAAGGTCACACTAGTCACTGTCTGAGATCTCAGTGTTCCCGTCAGGAAGTCCCACTCCAACACCAGCTTAACCAGCTCTGCTGCACAGAGTCCATCAACACCTTCAACTGGAGACGCTGTGTCCAACAACAAACCTAACCCTGAACACCACTGCTTGACACAGTCATCGCAGTGTGCACCACAGGAAACCTTGGTATGCACCTCTCAACACAGAAAATCCTGTATTTTTCATGTTTTTCTAGTACTGTTTTTATGCCATTATAGTGAGGCCAAATCTCAACAGAATAGCCAAAATGTGCTTGCTTCATGCAGCTAAAGAAATGACTCGAATCTACTGACTATTTGACTTGTTTCTAATATAAAATACTGAGCAAACTGAACAGCTTTTCCAGTTTAAAAACCAGACACAGACTCAGTTCTGTTCACTTGTTAATACTCTCTGCTGCAGTCAAAGCCTTCGTCGACTGTAAGGCCAGCAGGACGTCCCTGAATGAAGCAGGTTTTCATCAGACTATAACAAACTCACACAAACCACTGCGTCAACAAAAAAACACAGTTATGAAAAATTCAGGAGTTTAGGGAAAGACACTGGCAGGAGACAAAATGGAGGAAACGATGCCATCAGCTTCCAGCAGGGGAGAAGAAGTGTAGGATATTATAATATGACTTACACAGAAATTAATCTCGCTGTTATAAACAGAGCATCAACTTTCACGTTTACTCTGCAAAACATGAATTAAAAATGTTATGAAACTGTCCAGATTGTGTGTCTCTGTGTGTGTGTGTGTGTGTAGACCTCCCTGACTACTGTTTGACCACAATGCACTGCTCTCAACCAGAGAGAACTGAGGACAGGTGAAGCCTCATTAAGAAGGCAATGATGGCTGAGAGAGAGGAATTCACACACACACACACACACACACACACATACTTACAGAGAAACGGGATTAAAAAGATAAAAGGATTATTGTCATTACATATTCAACCTTTATTTGAGCAAAGAAAGTCTATCAAGAACAAACGTCACTGTGAGTGGAGGACAACTAACAAAAGATGAGCTGTTTGCAAAGAAAAACAAAAACCTTATTAAAGAATAAGTGTGGTTATTTTCAACCCTGGGTGTATTTTCTGACGTTCTGAAGTGTTTGTTGTTAGAAATACAATACATACTGTGTGCAGGACGCTCTGCTCTCCAGGATAGTAAAACTGGTTATTTATTTTATTCCTTCCATTTGAAGGGAAGCATAGACAATATCAAAGATAAATGGATTGCACCACAGTTAGCTTGAAGCTAATTTTCTTTAGTAAATAGAACAGGACAGGTTCTTATGCCCAGGGTTTCCGTAAGCGCAGGCTGCAGGTCAGATGGCTGGAAATTGAAACACGGAGCAAAAACCGCTCTGTCCAACAGCGTCACAGATAAACACTGATTTGTAACGTTAAACTGCTTTATTCAGTGTTTGACTGAATAAACAATGACTTGTCATTTGTTTTAGAGAGGAGACTCTGTGGATAATTTGCTCCCAGTAAAAAACCCTTCTGAACGATGAACACTGAAGGAACCCGACAATAAAAACAAGCTGAGCCCGTGGGAACAAGATATGCTAAGATAGCAGCAGCTCAGCTAACAGCCTAGCATGCTAACACTTGCTGATTAGCACAGATTGTTATTTAATTTGAAGTATTTGATCCTAAACCAAAGTACTGGAACAAATTAAATATTTGACCGAATGGTGGCGCTATAGGTAAAATTAAGGAAAGTTACCAAAGGCATTTAAATTCATATTCAGGGGACCATGAACATCTGTGAAAATTTCATGACTGTTAATCTGATAATTGTTGAGAAATTCACTAAAAAACACAAACATCAACCTCATGGTGGCACTTCAGAAAAAGTCGACAGAGTGAGGAGGATTCATCCTTTGAGGAACATGAACATCTGCATTAAATTTTATTGTAATCTATCCATTATTTGAGTCTGGACCAAAGCAGAGCCATGATGCTAACAGGGCTAAAAATACACCCATAAACAACTCATCCCTTCAAAGCTTGTTTGTTTCATCTACAAACAAGAAGGTTTTAGTGGGAAACATATTTCCGAAATCTATCCCTTGATAATCAATTGTTAGTTTCACTGCAATGAACTGGAAATAGCACAAGGAGACAAAAGGTAACATGCATGTGGATGTTTCTATTTTTAACCTAGTCAACACTTACTGGCATTCAGCTGGTTACTGTAGTTATAAAGGAAAACCCCAGCATCACTTCATGAGTGGAGCCAAGATGGCTGACCTCTAGGATTTCCTCTCTCTCTGCACAGTGACTGTTTGTCTCTCTGTGTGTGTATTGGTGTGTATTTTGTTGATTGAACGTAACTGTGTGTGTCTGTGCCAGCGTTTCGTTGCGTGTCATCGTGCAGGCGTGTGTCATACCGACGCTCGTTCCTTAGAAAGTCATTATGCAAAAGGAAAATTACCGTCAAATTGACAGTAAAAGCCCGTCTGGAAATCTCATTTCCATTTATGGTGGCAGCATGTTTCCTCTGAGACCTGATGAGAGAATAGCATCAAATACGAAGGTGCTTTAAAAAGCACAGAGACCAAACACACAGGCTCAGGATCAGGGATAACAACAGACCTGCCATAATCTACAGAGACTCTACTGAGAGGCAGGAATGAGGAGGAACCTCCTTCACAGGTGTTCATTTAGAACAAAGGTCACATCAGAGAGGCACCAACTGGAAGGTTCATTAGCATCTGGGCTGCTTAAATGCCCCCATGTTGAGGGCTTAAGTACTTAAATACATTTTTCTTCACTTGACTATTTTGATTTTATGCTACTTTCTTCTACTTCAAAGCAAGATAACATATTTTTACTCCACTACATTTACTTGACAGCTACAGTTACTAGTTACTATTAAGATTTCACATCCTGTCCAGGTAAAACTATCCAATATTTTCCAAAAAAGCAAAGCTAATTTTTCTAACACAACTTAGTTTTTCTTGTTTTTAATCCTGTTAAGTACATCTTGAGCCCTCAGATTTCTCTTTGGACTTAACTAGCTGATTGTATTTTAAGTCGTTAAAACGAGCTCTACCTGGAGCAGCTTCAACAGTACATGATTAAATCATATATCAGTCACAGGTACTTCTTTATTTTAGTACTTTAAGTACATTTTACTGACCACACTCCTGTACTTTTACTTTAATGGGATTCTGAATGAAGGACTTACATTTTTAGTGTTGTAATAGTACTTTTACTTAAGTAAAGGACATGAGTGCTTCCATCACAGCTAGTTTGAGAAACCCAGTATTTGTTTTTTATGTTAACATTTTCACCTAGTTGAAATACACTAACAAATAAAGCATCTCATGATAAAAAAGCAGCAATAATGAATCTTTTTTTACCACTTGGGGGCAGCAGGACAGGCTGTAAACTGACAAATTACCACCATAAAAAGTTGAATATGACGAACATGTGGAAACAGCTGCTTTGTTGTGGATCTAGCAGACGCAGAGTAACATTATCAATCAATTGGAGTCATTTTCCTGGCGACCTGGTCCAATATTCACTGTCCTTTTCACTCTCCACCAACTCCTGAAGAATGTATCCGGCTGTATCTGATACTATTCTGTGATTCCCTAAAACTGTGAATTGAATTTGTTTACGTGTTGATGTGACGACGCCAGCATCCACACCTCAGAGTCTTTCTCACTGTGGCGTGACTGCAGGAAGTCCCCGCCCAGAAGCTGCGATCCACAGGACGATACAGCCGTTTATAGACATGCCGTTCTGGCTGCTCCATCCTGTTCGCCCGCTCAGGAAATCCCTCCGTGATTAAGCGGGCCCCTCCTGAGCAGGCTGCGTGATTGCCTTGTCTATCCGTCCACTGTGCCGTCTGAATATTTGACTGTCTGCTCGCCTGTCTGAACAATCTGATTACCTGTCTGTCCATCTCCCCCTGCCCTCCTGCCTGCGGACTTTATTAGTTCAAACTCATTCTGCTTCGCTTTAAAGGAGCAATAGTTGAGATTTTTGCAGCCCCGCAGCACAAAATCCCTACCTGCAGAGTGGTGATAGGGTTTGTAGATCAATACCAACGACTAAACATTCAACTTCTGGGATCTCTGGCTGCAAAAACTCTCCCTCAACTATTATATACCTCTTTAACTCTACAGAAGCTGGCTGACTCAATGGAAAGTATACAGTTGTTTTCTCATGGGTGTTGAGCAGTGGGTGTATCACTGGTAACTCATGATCTCTGTATTTCAAACATCCCGACTATGTCCCTGAGTGGGAAGAAACCAAGCCATGCTGTGGCAGCCACAGTTACAACTGAAGGTCACGTGACGCCTACTGACCCCAAAGGACTCTTTTCCTGACAAACCCTCCAAAATGACTCTTTGTGATATGAACATTTGAGCCATCAGGTCTGGTAGAAGTGGGAGAAGTTTGGTGTGGGACCATTTCGAGCAAAGAAATAATGAATGACAACTTTTTTGTATTGTGACTCAGAGACTCAAGACTCAGTTGTGTTTCTGACGAGCGCCGTAGCTTTGGTTTGTTAATTTGATCACTTTGACTAGATCTCTGTTGTTTTGCTTTCTGTTAGCTCAACTTTAAAAGGCTTTGTGTAAGAGGATTGTTGTTGGATTATAATTTTGTCTTGGAATAAAGATTTTATGAGAAAAACACACTTTCTTTAGTAGCTTATTTTCTACCATAATGATTAACTGATAAATGTTAATTTTCCCAATGATAGATCAAGGAAATTTCTTCAAATGCCCATCCCTAGACAAGAGTCATAATTATTACGGCCACTGGAGGGCTCAATCACTTGAACATGACATAACTGTATTTGCCCTCGCTCTAAAAAGCAGTTACAGTGAATTTTGTGGTTAAATTTGGTCACAAAAACCTGTCTGTAGCTATGATCGAGCCAAACCACGGAGCAAATGTCTGTCCGAAGCATTTCAATGCTGGGAAATCGAACTGCATCAAGACGCATGATGCAATTATAGGTTTAGGTATGTTCATAACAAACTCAATCATACAACGTATTGTCTGTATGCCTGTTGTGAAGGGCCACACCCTCGAAGGTGAGGTGGAAAGCATTCAATACTTTCAGAATGTCTCTGCTTGAAAATATTCAGTGTCACAACTGGTTGTTCACACAAAAAGTAAGAGAGGAAGGTGTGAGCAGAATGAAAAAAAAGAAGAGTGGCTGTGATTGTCAGATACTTGGTTTCAGAAAGTTACAAAAACTCAGTGGAGAGGGAGTCCCATGTGGTGCTAGACCATCTAACAAAAACTTTGTTTGAAGAATACTGGGACCCTGAGTCTTAAGATTAAGTTTCCTAGAGGTTGATTGCAAAATATCTAATAACAAAAGATTGATTTATGCTCCACACATTAAATATGGATGATCCAACAAATTAAATACGAAACTTTCCAAGTTGTAGCAACAAGACGTCTTCCTGCTCCTCTGATTGAAGTGACAACATAAAAGTTTCAGACACAGATTCTTTCTTTCTTTCTTTTTCCCCCCTCACTATCTCACTCACTCTGTTTCTAAAACTTAATTCCATTTCACATTCAACTCCCAACTTCCAATTACTCTGGCAGGGCCGACTTCTCCGGCGCTGTCCCCTCCTAGGGCCTATAAACCTTTGATGGGAACAATGACTGATAACTCGAGAACAAGAAAAAATTAGGCCGCTTCATTATTGGTGATTCATAATCCACTTCTGAGGTGTTAATGGGGCACCGTATTTAAGCTGCCAATGTTTAATATACACTTTCTGCAGTTGCACTAAATCTCCTGCAGTTTTTGGGGAGGGGAGGGGTGTTAATGGAAGGACTGGAGGGGCAGGTCAGACTTGGCTGTCTGCCCGGGACGGGACTTTGCTTTTTGGTTTTCTTAGCACTTTGAGGTGACCTGGATATACAGCTTGTGGATAACTCTTTCACTCTCAATCTCTCTTTTCATCTCTCTCTGTTGGTCTCTCCTTGGGTTTTATTTTTCTGTTTTCAATCTTTCCACTTTACTCAGTATCACTATCTGTCTGTGTCCAATTCGTCTGTCTTTCTTTCTGGTTCAGTTTCTCTCTCTTTACATTTCTTTCTCCCTTTTTTCTTGCTCGCTGGACCGTTGGATTTACGTTGGTTTGTGTTATTGTGTGACTTTAAATGGTGGAAGAAGTATTCAGATACTTTACACAAGTTAAACTACCACACAGCAGTTCCTCTGTATTTCTCTGTAAAATTCCTGTTTTTGTCAATGGAGTCTGGTACTGACGTATAACAACATTTCTGATTAAACAAAAAGGATCTTACTCATCTCTGCAGGAATCCTATCCATAATCTTGTCAGACATAACAATCTGAGCCTGTCAGTGGCAAAAACAAGCATTTTAGTGGAAGTACTTTGACGTGGACAATAGTCTGTTGGATAACAGGTACACTATTCATGCTCAATACTGCACCAAGTCTAAAGATATTTATTCCTATCAATAATTTACACCTAAAATCATGGGAAAATAAGGCCCAGGATTGACTCACCTCTCCGATTCTCCACCTTCCTACGTGAGTATATTACCTGCTTGTAATTATAATTATCTGCATCAACATTGCTGATTCTGGCCCTGATGTTATTTGGTATCAGATCAAAACCAAAAACCAAAAACCAAATGACAGTTTCTATGGTCTTTCAGACACATTTTTTTTCCATGAAATTGGGTTGCCATTGGAACTGATTGTAACCACAAGTGCGGTTTGGAACCACAGATGTAAACTCAACTAAAAACACCAAGCAGTGTATTTAACAAGTTTTTGGCAAGAATATTTTTGCTGTATTGTAGTCCACCGTAAGCACACTGTGTAACAGCTGCTGTTCTGTGTGAACAAATTATTTTTTTTAACGTTTCTGAGAATCTACAGACAGTTCCTGGCGGAGTATTCCTTTAGATCCAGGTCTAGTCTTAGTTGTTATGTCTGATTTTTTTTCGGAGGACTGCAGGACATGCCGGGCAATGCTTAAATCATCCACGTTACTCCTCTTACACACCACACACTGTACTGTGAAATGTCTCTTTGTGCTGTCGTTGATCTCTTTGAATCATAGTGAATATAATGAGGCGCAGTGAGACTGACGAGACCAAGAAAACTGAAATGTCCAGCTCAGAGGAACAGTAAAGGTACATTCATTTTTATCTTAATTGCCACGGTGAGTCAGAACCTGAGCTTTTGGGCTGTAATCCTGCTGACATTTGCCTTTAATGCCAGACTTAATAATATGGACTCTCGCACACAGCTAATGGATCAATGCAGTTTGCAAATATGAGACCTTTAAAAAGTTCAAAACTCTCGCAGGGACATGATAATACCTGGAAAATAAACATCATTTAGTGGTGGAATATCATTTGATCTACAATCCCTTCTTCTTTTCCTTCTGTCCAAGGCAGAATGATCAATATTTGTGAACATGAACAGGACTAGACACTGGCAGTGCTTTACACTGCTAACAGCTTGAAAGGACATTCGCCACTGGATTTCCTGAAATGTCAGGCAATGCTTTTTGTAGGTGCAGGAATATTTACTGCAGCAGAATTCAGCAACTATTTTGATAAGAAGGTTAAAACAAACAATAATCAGGTCTCTCAAAGGTCTCTGTTTATTGTAACCTTAATGTGTTTTGGTTTAAAACTGTTGGTCAAACCAAAGAAGTCGATTAACTTCTGACCTTCTACTTGAAGGTCAGCTTCAGATCAACACACCAGCAGGAGCAGTTCGGGGACATAAAAGCAGGGTGAAGTAGAGATTTAAACCCTGATCCTCCAGCAGGCCGAATGTCAGACAACCTTCGAGTTAAAAGCTAATTTAATTGCTCTGTCTTTCCAAAACCATACAGTACATGATACAACAAGAAACAACCCTTATTTTCTAAGTCAACACAGCAGCTTCATGAAGTGTGTTGTTAGAATGAAAAAGCTTTATGGATAAATCCAGGTTGTGGGTTGTAACTACCGAGCTAAATGTCTCTTCACCTGTTTGTCACAGTATACAGTTCGTTGAAAGGAGTTTTTTCTAATGAAAACAGCTGTCTGCTCCGGCTGCTGCTGGAAAATAGTGGTAAGATTCAAAATTTCAATCTCCCCTTCACAACTGAGGTGGACTCAGAAGATGAAATTGATCAGGGGTTCTAACTTTCACCTGGCTGTTCCTTTCATAAAGTCTACTCCATAAAATGAATTATTTTCCCCTCAAATATTTTGTACACAGTTCACATCCTGCTATCGCTGCACACCAGAGTCAGGGGCCCAATCCTCACAACAACCTGCCTCCTCATATTAGGAGGGTTCGGAAAGGAGGCTTTGACAAAAAGGTCAGGCCACCTTTCACTATTGAAAATCACTGGCTGCTAAAGATCATGACATTAAAGGTATGAGCAGAGAGGCCATAGGAGAGCGACGGTGAGGAAGAACAGATGAGGCAGCGGTGGCAAAGGCAGATGGACAGAGGGACAGGAACAGAAAAAACAGGGAGAAAAAGAGGATAAGGAGAAAGACAGATAGAGGGTTGACATTAAAAACAGATAAAATATACTACAATCAATGTTAGAGGAAATAGTCAGATCTTTTACTTAAGAAAAAACAATGTAAAAATACTCCTGAAATTAAAATTCAAAGTAAAAATGCTTCAGTATAAAATAAATATATAAATAATAAAGAATATTGATCCATCTATAATCTGTAAACAGCATTTCAATGTTGTAGCCCATACAAACTTCCATTCTACCATATACTCAGATCAAGTTAAGCATAAGACAAGACAATTATTTTCTTAGCATTCAACATCTACCACTACACCTGCTACTTCTCTGTGTAGACAAATATTGTCTATGTATATATACATATCTATGTTTTTGTCAATGTTTATGTATGTTTATGTTTACGTAGCTGGCTAGCGTTAGCGCCTGCTGGCTAGTAAATAGCTAGTAGCTACGGTATATTTATGTCACATAATATTATATGACAGAAAAATAGACAAGAAAAAAAAACATAAAATAGACATAAACAACATAGACATCAACACATCAATGTATTTTAAGGGGTGAACTTGTCCTTTAGCTTTGTAATTAGTAGAGAACAAAGTTGAGCCTCTTCAACAACTACAACCTCCATGTATCTGTCTCACAGGAGACCCAGCAGTGTTTACTGTCCTACTTCAAGTGTTTAAAAAAACTGGTTTGAAAGCACAAACTGTTGAGCAACATTTTGCCATAAAATCAATTTTCAACCCACAGTGAAATGAGGCCAATGTGCTGAAGGCTGAAGAATTAGACATACTGTATGTAGGCTAACGCTGCGCTAACAGAGACTTAGTGGAACCAAATGATTAGAGCAGCAGACAAACCATGCAGAGCAAAAAAAGTGAAGAAGCCATGCTCCAAGATCTGCCTTACTCTCTGAGTGTGTGTGTGTGTTGTTGTAAAAGTGGGTTGCTTCCAGCACAAACCTGATAGAAGCTCTCAGATGTGGTGTTAGACCTAGTTTTGTGTGTGCCGTTTTCATGCATCATACTGTATATGCTCCTATGGACATACCGCATAAAGGAAATTCAACGGATTATTCTTCCCAGTGCTGGTCACAGAATCACTGCTGTGAATGTAAAGCTGAAACAGTGAAGTTCTACTGAGGAAATCTGATGAAAACCATTTGATTATAGGTCTTATCAATAATATTATTATTATTTTTAAATGGACTAATTCAATGTGGCTATTGTCACTGTGTCTCCACATTTTTCTGAAAGCTTTTCAGTGCTGATATTTGAGAGAACAGAGAGCTGAAGTGCCAGAAATGAAGGGGAGCTAAGCTAAGCTTGTTTAGGTCTGAGAGCTTTTTTTTCTCCCTCTTCAATACAAGTTTTTATTGAATGAAATGACGTACAGTCCAGACAACAAAATGCCAGGAGGGAGTGACGGACACAGCACGGAGAGAGCAGAAAGGTGCAGTTGGCGAGCTAACCATCCAGGTTAACACCCAGGACTCTGACTATACGACTGAGAGTTGTTGTTATGTCTCCAAGTTGCTAGAACCCATATTTTGCAAAGATATGCTTTTTGATATGACCAGGCCTTTATATGGAAAGATTACGGTAAAAAGTAAAAAGAGACCTTAGAGAAAACAGGAGACTACGGAGCCCGGGAGGGGACATGGAGGAAAAAATAATATTTTTGTGGTAACCCTGAGAAACTCTCTAAAGATCTCACAAAAGGTTCTCGAGATCTCAAGAAAGTTTCACAATGTACTTTTGCGAGATCACAAGAAACTTTTGGAAGATCTATGAATTCTGATATAAGTCAAGAGAAGACAAGATAAACAAGCTACCTAGCAGTTATACATCAGTAATTATAATCCAACAACACTGAGGGGGTTCAGTTTTTTTGCCTGGATCCCTCTGTGTTGGTTTTACTGCTGAATCACTGGACTGGACCTCAGTCTGCAGAGCTCCACAGTGATATCTGTGCTTTCAGAGGCAGTTCAGAGCAGGACGGATCAATGTAGACTGTCACCAAGGTAAACTCTGACTACATTTGCATGCATGGAGTCACTCAGTGATTGAACATACTGTGGTTAGGGTCTTGAGTGTTAAGCTGTTTACACAAACCTTTGATTCCTTGCTACTGACTCTCTGTGTCTCCATCAATAAACCAGCTAAGAGAATATTTTGGTCCACTGATGAAATAAAATCTGCCATCAAAGACATGTGAAGAGGTTCAACTGCTTCAGCTGGGAAATGGGATACTTCTAATAGAGACATGATCATCTCAGAGACTGCACTGATGACAGTCTTTTAACTTTGTCCAACATCTGTCTTGAACTTTAACCAAGTGGTTTTTGTTGCCTGAGTGTAACCAAACCATGACCACAGCAGAGGCAGACCAGCATTTTGTTGTTTAGGCTGCAGGACTTGCTGAAGACTTGCATCCTGATATAATAAACTGGATAGAAATGGATCAATAGTTTGCCACTAATTTGCACACATTCGTTGTGTTTTTGGGGGCAAAATGGTGAGTTATACAGGTTAATATCAAGGTGTGCATAATTTGTTTACGGTAAAGCAAAAGTGACAGCTGTTGGATGGATTGTGGTGAAATTTGGTTGTGCTGTTAACGCTCTCCCTTAGGATTCAGTTGTAATGACTTTGGTGGTCCTCCGACCTTTCCTTGAGCGCCACCAGCAGGTCAGAATCTAAATTCATCATATAGGTAATGGATGGATGGATGGATTTTGGGTTATGACTAAACGCCTGCTTAGCATTAGCATGTTAGCATCATTTTGAGGATGTTAGCATGCTGAATTTAGCGTTTAGCTCAAAGCACAGAGCTGCTAGCATGGCTGCAGACATTTAAATGATATATATATTTATAACTTTATAGCTGAGACAGATATGAGGCAAATGAAGGAAAACTAAAATGTCTGATAGAAAGCTTCATCTACATGTGCACCAGTAGTTTTTATTCTTATTTTTTGTTCTGCATTTTGGACATTAAACATCTTAATTTGCCAATATTGTGTCTTTATAGAAATTATTATGAAATGGTGGTTTAAACAAAAGCCCAGCAGTTGTAATTAGAGATGAACAACATGCACCGATATCATTAAGTGTTACACTAATGAGTAATTGCTCAGAGATTGGTAGGTGACCCGTGTCCTTTCAACTCACTGAAATACCAGTTAACTAAAGATACAGTAAATATAAATATCATAAGACACACGTCTTCATTATGAACCTGCTCTGAAAACTTTAAACTCTCTTTTCTCCTGTATAAAAGCCTTTCACAGGCAGTGTTTTGATGATTGCACAAAAGTGTCAGTAGCAGCTAATTATGCTTTCTGGGAGAATATAGGATCACGCCGGTGTATAATTACTGTAAACATTCCTGAGCCTAATTACAGTTAACATCCACTGGTATATTTCTCTGTTTCAGTGGGCTTGTTAAGGGAATGTTCGCACATTTTTGCATTCTTGAAGTGTGTGAAAAGGAAAAAGCTCTGGGGAAGTTTCCAGTCTGTAGGTGGCTTTCAGAGCAAAAAAAGAGCTTTGATTTGTGCTATAAAATGCAGTGATGAAAACAAGGAAGAAAATTAGAAATTCACCCCAGGAAGGTCATGTAATTCCTCAGACTTCTCAAACAAGCATGCCAAAACCCCATTTCACCCCTCACATGTTTATTCATCGTCAGCTTTTCATGCGTAAACGAGGCGACCGTCTGCCTCCCGTTCCTGTAACCGACTGGTTGGACTTTCTGGCTCGGTGAAATCTTTGCAGTGTGTTGCAGCCTGAAGCAGGTGGAAATAACTGGCAGCACACCATCAGCAGTTGGCAAAAATGCTGACCAACACAGAGCACTCCATCAATGAAACATTAAAGATATCAATATTGTGGAAAACAAAACTCAACTGTATGAAAGGAAGGAAGACGGAGAGAAGGGGGCACCACCTTCCTCGTCAGTATGAGCTGCTGCTGTGGTAGAAAACTAATCACACTGGTTTACTGTAGAGTGAGCTAATAACATTTTTTGACAAAGGTACAGCTGCCAGGGATCAAACTGCTGCTCACTGAAAAGAAACAAGCATAAAACCGACGTTTATATGAACAGTCGGCTTGTTCACAGACAAAACTCTGTCTGCCAGGGTATCGTAGAGGCTCACAGTGACAAAGACAATAAAACAACAAGAACACAGGTTATAGGTCCAGACCTCTCCAACAGTCCCTATAAACTTCTTCTATGTTGAGTTTTGCCTTTGATGTACATCTACGCAGAAAACAACTTCTGTTTTGTGCTCTGGATTATTATGGGGAATGCTGGGTATTATTCTGCACATGTGCATATACAGCATTGACTTGTAGATGGAGTCTTAGTACTACTACTACTCATGTTAGATCAATGAGCAGAAGATTATTGCACATTTTACCCTGGAGTTCATGCTGTATTTTCAGTACGTTGTACACTGTATCTGTATCAGTCTCCTCTGATGGTTCTTCCTCTTCCTCTCTCCTCCTGTCTGATTGTCTCACTGTTCTGACTCTAACATGACACCTGGTGGCAGGAGACCATTACTACAACCTGATGCTGATCTGTGTGTCTGAGACCACTTGGACTTAGACAGACTTTATTGATCCCTTTAGGGAGGACTCCCTCAGGGAAATTACATTTCCAGCAGCTCACTCACCACAATGAGTATTCATGTGTTGTGTTACACTCTCGTGTTTCGTTTTTAAAAATATGCAGAAACATTCTGTTTTGATTTTTCTGTGTTTGCATTTCTCTCTTAATTTTCTTTCCAATCAAAAATCAGCTCTTCTATACAGAAAAGTTTTCTCAAAGTTGAGGACAACGAGCCTTATCTTCATGCTAAGAGGAAGAGGTACACTGCCTCTGCTGTCAGAAATAATCACGGATATCTGTCAGCTTTTTGCACCAGTCCCTCTGAATCACAGACTGGGGGCATCTTTCTAAAGCATAAAGCAATTTTCAACAATCACACAGAAAGAAATCCATTGTGGGAAAAAAGCTTCCATAAGAGACAGCCAGAGGAGACTCACTCGACCAGAATACAATCCAGCCATAGGGTTTAAAGTAAGGTCTGACTCTCTTTGATCACACAGAGCTCTGCTGTCCTGAAGCTAAAGTCATCCCACAGCTACATTAACACACACATGATATTTACTGACTGCAGCATCCCTCTGTACTTCGACACAGCTGTGTCTCATGTAGCCACCAGCATGGCTTTAGACTCTTATTCAATTTCCTGGTCCAGCAGCACCACAATGAGGCCTTATTTATCAGTTTGACCTATTTAATTTGTTTCAAGCTCTACCAGGTCGTCACTCGACAGCCATCTTGGCAACGCTCTCCTGCTCTTATTTCAGGCTAGCAAGACCAAGCTATCTAAATGAATGAGGAGAGAGCCATAACTTCACCTTCACCTAATCCAAAAGGCCTCATCGGATCAGTTCAGTTCAGATCTGATGAACCTTAGGATGAGAGCTGAAACGTCTTCAAGGAACTTAAAAGAAGTCCAGTTTCTTCAGCTGTACTTTCAACTTGGATGACTGAGAACCTACACAGCCTCAGAATCACCAGTCAAATAATAATAAACATTTTAAAAGGTTCAATCACTCTGCCCCAAAATAAGGTTTTGAATACCTTTTTCCAGTTTTTTTTCCCAGAGTTTATGTCTGATGTTTAAATAAATGTCCTCCTCTACCATGTTTGTACCCACTGCCACCATCAGGTGAAACTGTCTGGACATGACTGATGTGTTTCCTGGTTTGACAGACAGTTGGCTGTTTCAGGGGAAGGGCAGGGCGTTTGCCATACAACGGCCATCTTTGACATTATGGGCTATTCTATTCAACATTCTCTGAATGTTTTGTCTCATTCCCACAACATCTTTGGCTACAGACTAACCTTTCAAAGGCTTCAACTCAATATCATGAAAATATCTCAAGGTATGTGCAACCAAAGATGTGGCTAACCCCATCCATACAGACATACAAAAAGTTTTTAGAGCATCCAGTCCAATGAACACCTGCAGCAGTGTACAACCTCATCTGAATCTGTATGTTCCAGAACAAAGTGGAAAATAAATGAAGTCATCTGTCAATTCAGCTGAAACTCCAGCACTGGAACGCCAGTTTCACCGATTCAGCTGTTGTTCCGTCCTCTGAGACCTTCAATTGTGTGTCCTGGTTTGCCCGGTGAGCACCCATTCGAATAAAATAGGTCAGCTTGGGTTGAACGCTGCTGGAGAATAATAGTGACATTTGACAGCAAGCGTTCCCCCCCAAAAAAAAGAGAAGAAAAGAAAGAAAAACAAAATTGAGAGCAGTTCTCATACTCGTTGCTGGGCTTTTTCACTAATAGCCTGAGACAAGAGGTTGATTGACACATGTCCTGTTCTCCCCGTGGAGTGTTTTCAGAGAGCAGTAATGGACAGAAGAGGTCTGCTGTGACAGAGGAGAAGAGATGGAGGGTGACAAAATGACAGAAAATCAAAGAGTCGAGAAGAGGAAGTAGGGGAGGGAATCAAATGAAAGCAGAAGCTGAGTGTCCATCAAAGGAGTCTGACGTCAAATCATGTTATGAAGCAGTAAATCGTGATTATGTTTATCGGTAATTCTTTATTTTAGAGGTCCGTAATCTCAGAATTATGTCTTTCCTGGGATATATCCAAGGCTGAGAGACACAGCAAGGGTGTCAACCAAATCTGCAACATGAGATCATTTTCTTTCGCTCGCTTTCCACTAATAAAAACAATATTTGCGACCCATGCAGGGGTCCTGCAGGACTTTCAGATGTGTCTGCACTTTTAACAACAGTAATTTATCAAACGTGATGCTACGACCATCTGCAGTCTGGATTGTAAGCAGCGCTCACAAATGTCTGTTGTTAATCAGGTTCCAGATTTGAACTTTCTAGTTTTAGGAGAAAAACAAAAAACAAAGATGGTGACGGATGGGAATCCTAAAACCCAGACTTCATGGTTTTTTTTAGGAACTAATGTGTTGAACCACACACTGTGGTGAAACAAAAGCTGCCTTCTCCAAACCACAACATGACCACAACTGAATTACAGCCTTGAACTGCAGTTGTTACAGTAAAAATACTGATCCGATTTCATGGTGAAAATGGTGACTGTGTGGTCGAATTTTGTCTAAATAAATGTAAACAAAGCAGAGAACAAAATCATCTATATCAAAATAAGAGCAGAGAGACGAATAATATGAACTGTATTAACTTGATTTATAACCAAACAATCTAATTAGTGTTCATGCAACTAAAATAATGAATCAAAACATTAGTTATGACAGAAAATGTGCATCCAATTTGTAATTTATTGCTTAATGTCTTTATCAAGAACATCCTTTCTGTTCCGAGTGAGCTCATCTTCGTGATACTGAGGATGAGCCGTCAGCTATTTTCCAAATAAACCTTCTTGGGCTCAAACCGAGCAGTTGGTGAAAGTCCGAGAGTGACAAAGAGCTTTGACCCTGATGCTCTGTTAAACAGCTAATGCTTCCCATCCCACGTGGGCAACACTTTTACTGGCACGCCAGCTTCTTTCTGAACTACACACACACAGAGACAGAAAGCGGCGTGAGCTGAGTGTTTTGCTGTGCCGCAGCTCGTCTGTATCATCACACTCGGCTGACTCTGAAATCTGATCAGGGCTGCTGGGACCTTAAATGACTGTGAGAGAGGAGCGGCAGGAATCCATGTGTGTGTGTGTGTGAGTGAGTGTGTAAAAGAAAAAGGCGAGCAGTCAAGCATACAGCGTTAAGTCTTGTGTCTTTTTTGTTTGTTTGTGTGTACAGACGTGTTATTAGTGGATGTCCATCAACAGACTGTTTGTCAATGCTGTGAGTTTGTGTGTGTGTGTGTGTGTGTGTGTGTGTGTGTGTGACCTCACCCTTGAGTTTTACATCTTCAAAGTTCGAAAAAGTGACAGCGGGTTTAGAAAGTGACATTTTAGGGAAGAGAGAGGGAACATGTTAGGAGAGCAGGGACACCTTTTAGAACTGAGGACCAGTTTCAAAAGTGAGGACATTTCAGGAAAGTGAGGACAATTCTAGAGGGTAAGGACAATTTTAAAAAGTGAGGACATTTTTAGAAGGTGGGGACAATTTTAGAGAATGCAGGCAATTTTAGGAAATTTAGGACAATTTCAGAAGGCATGGACAATTTAGGAATGTAAGGACTTTTATAGAAAGTGAGGTCAATTTTGGAAAGTTAGGACAATTTTGGAAGGTGAGGACATTTAAGGAAAGTGAGGACAATTCTATAGGGTAAGGACATTTTTGGAAAGTGAGGAACAATTTAGGAAAGTGAGGAAAGTTTTAGGAGATGAGGACAATTTTAGACTGATGGGGACAACTTTGGAAAGTGAGGACAATTTTGGAAAGTGAGGACAATTGCAGAGGGTGCAGACAATTTAGGAAAGTGGGGGCAATTTTAGAAGGTGAAGACAATTTTGGAAAGAGAGGACAATTTTAGAAGGCTGAGGGTATTTTAGGAAAGTGAGCTGCACAGCCAGAGACATGTGATCACACCTTTATGATTTCACAGTATGTGACAGTATGTTTACGTTAAAGAAGGGACAGAATCACCTCAGTGTGTGTTTACAGTGCAGATATATAACCACAAACACCGTTACATCTTGACAACTGTGTGTTTGTGTGTTTGCATCTTGTCGCTGAAGCCTGTAGTTGCGGTGATGTCTCAGCCCTAACAAGGTGTCTGACAGGAAAGTGAAAGAGAGAGCAGGTGTGGAGGGCAGAGTGAACTGAGGCTCATTTAGTCTCTCCACCTGTGGCCTCTGTCTTTTTCTCCTCTTATACACAAACAATAAAACTCTCCGGTGGATGCTATTAAACACACCACCAAAAAAACAAAAAGGTCAAAATGTTGAGGTGTAAACACACACACACACCTGTTCTGAGAAAAAAAGAGTAAACGCCTGTTTACACCAGGAAGTGGCACAGAGAAATTCATCTGCACATCTTTGCAGAATGTCTGGTTCCAGTAGCTTGGTGACTAATTGCCGGGCTAGTTGGTGAGATACTGTAGCTGGCAAGCTAACCGCTAACACACTGGCCAGTCGGGACCTGCTAGTGCCAGTCAGTCACAGTGTAGCTCTCCAAGCTCTTTCTATTTTCTCTGCTGTGAGCCTTTTACTCCCTCCTGGCATTTTGTCCTCAAAATTGTACATCATTTCTTAAGAGGGGAAAAAAGCTCTCAGAGCAAGTGACAGTGCATCTGGCATTGAGAATATGGCACCAACCAGAATCCTCATTTTCAAATATTTTTCTTTTTTTATTTTTGGCAGTGGCAGTCAGCTCCTGTCTGCATTTCATGTCAGTGAAGCTGGCCCTCTCTCCCTACAACTTATGGTTATTTTGGACGATTCTCCAGTCAAAATTCGTTGGCTTCAGACTCAAGTCACAAAAATATGACACTTGACTTGCACACCTTAACAGCTGAGCACTGGTTCAAGAATATATGACTGAGGACGTGGACAGAGATAAAGACAGCTCTCCTCAGGTATGGATACTCTAAACTCAAAACTCTAAATCTTGCACAGTCAAACGCAGCTTTAGAGTAAATAAACATGGTGGATGATGAGCAGGGCCGGGTTTGTTTTGGTTGGTTGGTTTGTTGTGCGTCCGTCTTCCGTCAGCTTGCTTCCTGATTGGCTATTGTTGCATTCCACAGAGTGTGTGCTCAGCTTTCCTTGGTAAAGTCTGATCTGTGATGGCATGCCTCCTGCTGCTCCCACGGTCCTGCTCGACGGCTAAAATTTATTAGTGTTATTGGTAGTCTCACTGCTATTTCTATTAATACTATTATAACTGTCATTATTATTTTATAGCTATCATTGCTATTATTAATATTACTTACATCTCTACATGGAAACAGTATTATGCTACGTTCTCTTTCCTATATTCTTTCCATTACTCGAGGTTTCTGCCTCTTAAAGGGAAGAAGTTTTCCCTTTCTAATGTCGCCTAGTGCTGCTCATGGTGGGAATTGTTGGGTCTCTCTTTGTAAATATTATAAATGGTCTGAACTGTAACTGCATATTAATATGGTGGTTTTGATATTCTGTTTCGATATGTTTGCTGATGGCTGCAGTTTTAAAGGTTTGCTGGATGCCTTCCTCTCGGTCTTGTCTGTCTACTCTCACTCCTGTTACTCCCATTGCCGAGTTCTTTCAACCTGGCCTGCCTCTGTTTATTTGCCCTGTGATGCTCGTAGCTTATCGTCCATCTTATCTGCATCACGTCTTCACAGACTGTCGCATCTGTACCCGTCAAACCCGGTCAAAGCTCCTAAGCTGCCTCTCAGACTGCATCCCTCCCTCCTGCTCTGCCCTAAACCCTTCCCTCCTTCCTTTCTTATCTCTCCCTCTCCACCTTCTGCCTCCTCTATGATCTTTCTCTCATCAATTCTCTCTTTATCTGTCCCCTGCCATCCCTGTATTAGGACCACACGTGTTTTCTTTTCTATCCCCCTCTCCACGTGATAAGGAGCCCAGGTGTCTTAATGGATTTCAGGCGGGCCAGGAACAGTTTGCTCCTGGGCCACGGCGTCTCTGGATAGTGCTGGATAAGCAGGTCAGATGGAGTTGGTGTGTTCGAAGAGAAAACAGCTGACAAGAAGCAATAAGGTGAGCAAAAGCTTGGCCACCCAGAGATAAATGTGTCTCTTTTTTGCGAAGCAGACGGGGTGGGTCGGAGGAGAATAAGCCATTTCCATGTGAAAAGCTCTGAGGAAGAAAGAGGAAAGTGGGGGAGATCTAAATCAGAGTCACTTTATCCGACAAGTATGATAAATGTGCAGGAATATGCCTCGGAGGCACTGGTGCAGAGAGGCTGGCACCTCGCAGAGTTTCCCTGCACATGCTTATGAAGGAGAAAGAAATCTGGACCATAAAGAGCAACAGACTGGCTTACAGGTTTACAGCTGGGTTAGGGAGCGTGGAGAGGTGCAAGAAATCGATAAAATGCCAGGTAAACTGCAGGAGAGACACAGAGGACGATAGAACTTAGAGGATAGAGTGGAAAGGTCTTTGCCTCACTGGGCTGTTCCTGCTTGGTTTTCACTTCCATTAGTTACAGGCTCATGGTAAAATCACGTCTGTTTTTGTACTAGATTTATTTCTATTTATAGTTTTGACACTACATTTTATATGGTTTTTAAGTGTGTTATCCTAAAAGAACATTAGTGAAACTGCATATGTAAAACATCTGTATGTTCTTGCATATAAAGCGATCCATCGTGAAGTAATTAAAGGGGCTATTTGTAAGTTTCCTCTGCTGCTGAATGTGGTTTCTTGCCGAGAGCTTCGCCCCTCTGAGCAGTGCTACTTTCTTCAGCGCAGTCCAGACACTACAGTGAGCTACTATCGGAAAGTAATGAGACAGGCTGGGCTGCGGCTAGCCTGTTAGCATGCTAACGTCAGCAGAAGAAAAGAAGTGATTTACCTACGATTACTGATCTAGTACAGTATCAACATACATGTTGGCTGAAAAGTAACAAGAAAACAACAAACAAAGAATAAGTCTGAGGTCATTTTAGAAACAGTGTCTGTCTTACATAGCTTGTTTGAAAGTCTTTAAAAGAGTTCTCCACCTGTTAATTATTGCACTCCTATGACTATACCAAACTAACGATGGATGGTTTTATAAAGATTAAAATCGATGCAGCAGTGCCAGAGATATTGTCTTTTTCCACATATTCTTCCACCAACAGTCTGCTTTTGTTTTGTGTTATTCTAATTTTGCCTGTTTTCATAGGTACAAATAAATGCCCAAACTGAGTTAAAACCAAAATACTGAGCCCCCTGTGTACACGAGTACAAGCTAAATCTCTAACCCCTAACCTTGCAAATATACAGTATTAGTTTCAGAAAATGCCAGAGATGGTGTTGTATAGAAGTCTGTAAAACCAAACATCACCCTGCTCGCTCTGGATCACAGAATCCCCTCCCCGACACCTTCTTCCATCTGCTCTGTCTTTTTATTCTCTGTTTTTCTTTTCATCAGTCACACACACAAAAACAACTGTAGGCGATGAACTGTCCACTCACGTCTGAAATAATGTTCTACGCTGTTAGTTACTGGATTTTTTTTTTTTTTAGTACTCCAGTTCCAGACATTCTGAACTGCTGCCAAAGTACTCTGATGCTGCACAGGTGGCATAAAGTGGACTCTTGGATTTATTAGGACAGAAAGAACAAATGATTCACCTCCTGGTGTAACTTTCAGACTGGAAACAGAATTAATCGATAAAACAAAAGTCTATAAAACATATTTACTCTCAGTGTAAAACAAATTAAGACAATCAAACCAGAATTTGGAAAAAAGTGAAATAAATGAGGAGAAATATCCAAGCCAGTGACATAGTTCTCAAGTTTAGAGCTCAACTCAACTTGGATTTGTGCACTGATAACTTGGACTTGGACTTGAGTATTAACTGCATTCAAACTTCAAAGTTAAAGACTGGGAGTTCATAATAGTCTTTCAAAAGATAATGATAACTAGTTTTAGGGAGCCTACATCTGGAGTCACGTACATAGCGTCACGTAACAGTTCAACCTTGATGACACAGACTCTGACTCTTCTTTGGTGACTCGGACTTGAGACTCAACCCAGACTCAACCTTTAGTAACTCAACTATGACACACAGATACCAGCAAAGTTAATCTGAAGGCTGATCAGTGATTGCAGTGCAAACCATAAGAGTCCTTGTAGCAAAACATTAAAGACACGTCACAGAACAGCTGCATCTAAAGTTGAATGGGACTAACTCTCTCAAAAGATTCTGTTAAGACTCCATTAAAATCTAAACTGTATATTCTTCCTGTCTACAAATAACAATAAAACATGTCCTCAGATCAATGCATTTATACATTCACACAACTTTGTGACTCTTCCCTACTTAATTATCTTCCTGTAATAACCACTTTTGGCCACAGTGGCTGCTCTGCTGCTCAGTTTCACAATACAGACATTTATTTCTACAGTCGTTTGATTGATGATGTCTTATGTAGATCCTTGAAAGGAGTATTTCTTTGGTCTCAGGTTAAAACAAGTTTGAGACTGATGAGAGATATCTGGAGAACATCAAGGCTGATTACAATACAGTGAGGGGCTTGTTTGGAAGGGAGCCCATTGGAAACAAGATGGTGTCATCAGCATAAAAATAAATATTCAATTTGCTGTGCTGATTAAAAAAAAGTGCCCATTTATGAAGAAAAAGATTCAGACTATTAAAAAATGTTACAGCTCATTTATAAACCATTAATCTTTCCTTGAGTTTGAGCCTCTGTGTTTTTGGATGACGGCCCCTTTTTCCAGTGCTGTTATATTTTTTAGCAAGAGCTGTTTTTTTTTTTTTTGTTTTTTTTTCTCAGGCCTATATCATAAATCTCCATTTTGAGTTTTTAGTTCAGAGGGAGCAGCTGAACAGCAAACCCTCCTCCTTAAAAGGGAAAAAAACCCTGATTCATTCATGGCTGGGAGGCTCATGCTGTCAAAGCCAAGGAGCTCTTAATTTTGTCTTACTGACACACAAACTCCTGCGGCACACTTTTACTCTGGTAACAGCAGATTCTGCAAACTTCTGCAGCTTGGGACCCACAGGAAAATAATATAATGATTGCCTTATCCCTCAACTAATCAAGTGTTTCAGCCTGGGACCCGTGGAAACGTGGGAGCTGTTGTGCTACTCCAGGACTAAACAGAAGTAAATCATATTTTAACTTTCATCCTAAGGGTTTGCTGAAGTAGCCACAACAGTCAATCTGACTCAGAACTTGCTTCTCGGATGTAATTTATTAAATCCAACTTTCTCACACAACACACCAGGTTGCTTTGGATCAGTAAGTATTAATATCTATAAAAGATTATAGCTCAGTTTATCTTTAACTTTCATGTCATTTCAAGGTTTTTCTCAGTTAGAAACCTATAGAGAATTATGAATTCTGCAGTTCTATGAGATCTTTTTGCCTCTTTTGGCTCACTATTTTGGTTTTATGGCACTTTCACTCTTCCACAGGAAGAACAGAGTTTAATTTTGCACTCTCTGTCACAAAGTTTGAAGATTTTTGTTGTTGTCAAAAAGTGGTACTACTGGTTGTACTGTTTGCAGGCAGTGCAAAGTTACAAGATACATGCAGACTAGTAGATATTTCAGTTTTACAATATTTCCTCAAAGGTTTGAAGCCATCCTCCAGTTTCTAACAAGTTCCCAACAGCAAATCCAAACAGCCTCTCCAAAGTAAAAAAAAAAAGCCTTATACATATGATTTACTTTACAAACCAGCAAGACTCTAAATCCGATCCTCAGACAGTGAGCTCCCTCCGAGCACCAAGTCAGACACAAACAGATTGTTTTTCAGCCTCCTGCCTTGCCTTCGGCTGTACCCTGCTCGTCCGTTCCACCCCTGCAGAGACAACGGAGGTTTCAAGGGGCCACATCACGATGTAATGAGAACCAGGATGGCGGATGAATTCCATGAACCTGGACTCACCAAGATGACCCCCATCTGCTTCACTTCACACACCACTCAATATAGGAGTTCATGTGTGTTATTCGTGCAGTGTTCTCTCTGAGTCAGAAACCAGGGACCTCAAGTTATCATTGGAAATGAGTCTTGTCATCAGGTATCACATTTTGTCAATATTATCATCCATATAAACCAGTGTAGAGATGTTAAAACTCTGGAGCCTCTTTCTGTCCTGCTCTTTGCTGTGGCATAACAAGCCATTTGCTGCTGCTTCCACACCATGGCTGCAGTTCGAATTGTCAAAAAAAAATTCCTAACCACTTTTCCTTGACCTCAATGGAAAAAGTCATGAAGTCAAGAAAAGACACAAAAGAGAATTGATAAGGAATTAGGAGAAGAGAACTGCAGTATTTAGAGAATCCGACTGCACTTACACCAGGCGTTTTTTTTTTTTTTAAAACTAACTTTAATTGTAACACATGGAAGACGCACAGTGACAAACTCAGTGCTGTAAGCTACAATTCAATAAGGTTTTTTTTTACACTAATAATATAATAACATGAAAGGAATACACAAGTTAAGAAAGTTGAGCAATTGAAACAACGAATAAAGAAGGAATTGTGCAACAGGTCCTTTCGTAAAGGAAGGTCCAGCGCATCCTATGTTAAAGGAGATAAGATAGGAAGCACTGACGCTTCTCTCCTTAACATTTAGAGAATTCGATCAGCTCTGATCATGGCTGCCACTGAGATACTTCCGGGTCATTTCACTAATTTAGGAACCTTCCTAAGCAAAAAGGACTATTGGACCGCAGCCCTTGTGTGTATTCAGTCTGGAGCTGGAACTGAGCTGACCTTGGCTGCTATTACTGCAGTGCAGTGTGTCCTCAGGCCATTTCCAACACCAAAAGAATATGAGACACATTCAAGGTCTCGTAAGTGAGGACAGAATGTTTGGCAGCGCCTGTTTGTCCTCCATAACGACACTTGTTATGTGTTATATAAGAGACAATACAAAAACTCCTGGAGGTGAAGCAGAACGCTTGTTCTTCCACTAAGCGTGTTATTTTCTATATCAGGACACTTCAGTGTACTATAATGCTCACACCCCTGCCATTTACACCATATGGCCAAAAACAAACAAGCTATGAGGCAGCCTGGACATTACAGCCGTATGAGACAGTTCAATGTGTCAGTCCAAAACAATGGGTATTAATTTGCTGATATAACAATCTCCACTCTGCTGGGAAAGGCTTCCACAAGATTTTGGATCCTGGCTGCAGGGATTCATTCCCATTCAGCCACAAACGTTTTAGAGGGTAGGTTCACAATTTTTCCAGATTGTGTTAAAACAATAGTGAAGTGCCAGTATGTGCATTGAAACAGGCTTTATATACAGGGAGATTGTCGTTGAAACAGGAAAGGAACAAACACAGACAGCTGCCACAAAGAAGCACATTATGGTCTGAAATATCACTGTATACTACAGAAGGACAGTTTCTATTCACTGGAGCTGAAGGGCCATAAAACACAGCCCCAGACCAACAATATGTGGACAGGGACTATACTGAACTCTTTCTGGTACATTTATAGAAGCTCTGACTTCCAGTGCTTTAGATTTAATAATGGAAAAAATGGATAGCCAACAGATTCTCCAAAAAGGTAGTGTGTTGGTGACAAAAATATATAAATAAAAAAAACAGAAGAAAAAGCAACTGAATGCTCATAGGTAATCCATTACCAAGACAGCAAATAGATTTCATATCATTACAGAAGTAAATGCAAATCAGCGTCTTCCTGGATTCTTCAAATCTTAAAGATTTTAAAATGGTCAGGAATGTAAATCAGACCATAAATGTTCAGTTAAAACATGCAAAATGACCACCCTTTAGATTAATATTAAACACTGAGTTACATTTAGTGATGAGAAAGTGGTTCTTCATATCACTGAGACTTTTCTCACAGCATGAAGCTATTCATCAGGCTTTATGTCTTAACTGAAGCAACCAGACTGAATCATTGGCAAAGTCGTCCAACAACGTGTCTGGCATCGGAGGATGCTGCTTCGGCTGGCAGAGTCATTGACCGAAGCTTTCCAGAAGAAAACACAACCAGCAAGAACAGCACTGCTGCTTCAACCAGGAACATCTCTCTCTACTCATCAATTAAGGTGAGGGAGAAGGCATCTCACTGGACAAGAATTAATTGCTTTTGGAGGTTTTTTTTAATTGGTCTGAAGTGGTTAGACCAGCCAGAGAGGAGAGAGGAAGTTTGATACAGTGGTTTTGAACAAAAAGTGCTGGCAAACAGGAAGAAGAACTTATCTAAGTTACTTCAAGTATAGAGTGTCTGTTTTTGAGAGAGAGTGTTACAGTGATGTAGCAAAGAAAAAGGGTGCTATTAAAGGCTGAGAGGGAAAGGGAAGTCTAGAAGCACTCTTAATGACCACAATATGGACAGTACAAGTCAAAAGTTCAGACACACCTTCTCATTCAATAGTTTTCCTTTGTTTTATTACTTTATACATTGTAGATTAATCCATATTATGGCAAGAGCCACTCAACTAAGAGAAGCAACAGTCCATCATTACTTTAAGGCATGGAGGTCAGTCAATCTGGAAAATTTCAAGAACGTTGAATGTATCCCAAAGTGCAGCTGCGAAAACGATCAAACGCTATGATGAAACTGGATCTCATGAGGGCTGCCCCAGAAGAGGAAGACCAAGACCTACCTGTGCTGCAGAGGATAAATTTATTAGGAGAAAAAAATCTAAGATGGTTTGGGATGAGTTGGACTGCAGAGTGAAGGCAGAGCAGCCAACAAGTGCTCCGCACCTCTGAGAACTTGAGGACTGTTGGAAAACCACTCCAGGTGACTACCTCATGAATCTGACTGAGATTGCAAAGAGTGTGCAAAGCTGTCATCAAATCAAAAGTTGACTACTTTGAAGAATCTGAAATATAAAACATATTCTTGTTTGTTAAGACTTAGATTTGGAGAGACAACAGGAGAAAAGACTGCAATAAGAGGGAGGCAAAAACAGACAGACCAAATGTGAACTAAAAAAATAATCCCAAATGGGCTCTGGAGACGCTTTACTTCCCTCCATTCACTCTACCCGCAGGCTGTATCTCTGCTTTAAAAAATAGCAAACACACTTAACAAACACACTACCCATCATGCCATATGTTTGGTGTCTGACTCTCAGCACCAGCCCACATCTGTGTTTACTGCCAGCGGAGGGTTTTACCACCCAGGGCCCACCATGGTGACAGACAACAATCAAGATCCAGTCAGCCAGAGGCAGCTCTGCTGCTGAAACCCGTGATTATCATCAGGATGTAGATGATGATCAAGTTTGGTACAGGAACAGGTTCAAATTACATTAGTGAGATAACAGTGCAGTTGTTTTGTTGTCAAACGTGATGCCTCGGAGTTGAAGATGCGTTCAGCATTTTCGCTGGATGACGCTGCGTTTTTTGCTCAGACCTTTTGACTCTCTGCTGTTCACTGAATGATGAGGCTGTATTTTTGATGCTCTGTTGGTGTTTGAGTGAATACAGCCGGAAGGCTGAAGCAGTGCTTTCAGTATCTGGGTGCAACTCCAACACTGTGCCTACCGGCTACCTCCGGTCCTCAACCTTCAGGCTGAATCAGGTCAGGTTATCGTTAACATAATAGCCATTGCTAACTAACCTAGTGAATACCGTTTACTGGCCAAAACAGCCATCAAAGACTTTTCTGTTGTGTTTAGTCACTGCTGGTGAAGAAGTGTATGATTGTCCAACCATCCATTCATTAGCTATAACGCTTATCCTTTAAGGATTGCGGGGGGGTGGAGTCAAACCCAGCTGACACTGTGCGAAAGGCAGGGTACAAAGATGTCCAGGGTGTACCCATGATGGTTCTGGTTTGAACCCAGAACCTTCTTGCTGTGAGGCTAACCGCTGCACCACCGTGCTGCCCCATGAAAAAAGTCATAAAATAATATCATCAGCTCGTGCAGCATTAGCAAACACGACACAAACACGACAAACCCTCCAGGTTATCGGATAATAGATGCCGGCATCTTACTTGGTCAAAGCACTTTGGCTGCATATTAAAATGCACTGACGATGGAAAATAAAGTGTACAGGTGTTTTGACTCACATCATTTGCCTCTGGTGTTTAGCTTTATGAAACCATCAGCTGAGTATAAATTTGTTCCATTTTGACAAATTTAGTGAATTGCTCTTAATGCTGGGTTAAGGGTACTTGTCTGGTTTTAAGAGGACCCATCTGTTAAGATGTACTTTTTTTAAATACAAAATTATACATCTGTGCCTCTGGTTTCAAACACGGTCCTATTATTTAATGGGCTCTGTTTTCATGTTAGACTTTTCATCCTCTGGTTTTAGATTTTTATTTGTTAATTCATCATGTTATTCCTCTGACTGATTAAAGTACTCTGTGCTGTATTAACTCAGGCTGGAGGCAGAGTAACAGAATCAAGGCAGACTTGGGTTTATATGGAATATCTGAGTACTGCTGGGCAGAGGCCAACTCTGTTTGGTAGTTTTCCATTATTCACTGATGATGGTGATGATAGTGATGATGATGATGACAATCAGGATTTTGGCTGTAACAGATGGTGGGCTACATTCAGAGTAATTTTCTATTGAATTTCTCCATCCATAACAGCAGAAGCTGTGCACATTTGAGACAGTGATGACAGTGATGAGACAGATGATTATGATAGCGATTATGAAGATGGTTGCATCCTTTCAGAAACAATGTCCATATTCACACAAACGTCCAAATCTGGACATTTTAATAGTTGCTCTCTAATGAGACGAACATTTTCATGCCAGCAATCAATTTGTCAAAAGGGCTGTCACATGTTTATAACTGTGGACGTCTCAATTTGGAATGAAATTATAAGGCAATTTTCCCCCGAGCGAGATGATGAGTCATTGAACGTGGTCCAAGATGAGCTTTTAGCTCTGACCTCACATGAGGGAACAAAGTTATTTATAATCATAAATAATGTGACACTCACATCTGCATATTGTTTGATGTATCAACACAAACACACACACACAAGTAAAACTGAGTAGAGTTTGATAGATACAGCAACAGAATGATGAATCCTCTGCACAGATGCTAACACATTCACACAGAAAGAGCGCTTGTTGAAGGGCTCCCTGCCAGGTGGTGATGGAGCAGCTGGGTGGAGTTTGTGTGGTGCTTTTAAAAGCTGCCAGCTCTGAATCAGACACAAAAAAACCACAAACCAACAACAGAAACAGACACACAGGATCTGACACCCGCAGTTTTATCAGAGCACACCACCACAACACCACGTTTGCTCTGTCCGTTATGGTTTCTGAACATCATTAATCATTTGAAATAAAGACCATAACGATTTAACAACAGCCCAGAATCATGGATTCATTCTAATCTGAACAACATATGTCACCCTCCGTCAATATTTCTTGACTGTGCAACTGCCTGAACATGTGGAAATATTTCTTTTAATGTAAAAATGTATCAGGAACCATCACCTTTTATATGTAATTGAAACTATAGACTCATAACACTTTTAAATTAGAATCTATGTATAATCTATATCCAGATTAAACTTCAGTTTCCTTTACTTTGTCTGTCTTTGTCTTGTCTGGCACAAACATTACTGTACTTAGATTCACTCATAATCTGTTTTTCCATACTGTATGCAATATTTGCTAAAATAAAAAGTTCTGAAATAATGTTGTTTATTTGTAGAAATTAATAAAAGGTGAGCTGATTTTGGGCTGATGAAATTAATTAACAGATTAACAGAAATTTAAAGCAACTCTTCTTCTTTACACAAATATTAAATTGGTGAAAATTTGTCCATAACTGCACAAACTCCGACTACCTCAGCATTTCAGATTCCTTACAAAGGTCCATGTTGGAGCTTTTCATACTTTAGTTACTGACAGACATTTCAGTCTATTCAGTCGACTCAGCAGACACATTCAGCTGTGTGGGAGGCTCCTTCACTGGGTATCAAACATTCATATTAACAGCTTCAACAAGGCCTAAGCTGCTAAATGTACACGAGCCACGTCCACACATGCAGGGGGAAAAAAAACTGAGGTCATCATTAATACTGTCACCAGAACAAACTTTCACTGCCAAATTCCTCACCCAACACCCACGCTTCCACCAAATTTTGTCTCCACAAGGGAAGAGTTAAGAAATGAAGCACCACAGCGATCGCTCAGCTTCACTCAGCTCCTCAGATCCCCGGAGTCTCACATTTAGCCAGCTAACTGCAAATGGAAAACGGGCTAACTGCAAATTGAATGTCGCCTAACAGAGGGGTCTGGTGTGAGAGACGGTAAGAGTAGCAGGTTCGCTACTTCACTTCGTCCAAAAAATAAAAAAGCTGCTGGGGCAGCATCTTTTTCAGAGTTCATGATTTGAGAATAATCTGCAGGAGAGGAAATGTGTGTGTCTGCTTCAGGTTTTCACTAAGAGCAGACTCACAGATCCTTATTTTTCTTTCTTCTCGTGGCTCAGAGGGTTCATTAGAGGTGAGTCTGCAACAAAGCACTGCAACGCTGTGTGAGAGTGTGTGTTTGGCGGCGGTGTGTTTTGTGTTTCCATCCCCTCCCTGGCAGATATGGAGCCTCTTGGCTGGATTCTCACACTCTCTCTCTCTTTCTCGTTTTTTTTTTTTAACCCCCCCTCCTCCCTACATCTCAATCCCTGCAGGCCTGTTGTTGCTAACCACAACCACACACACACACTCCAAAACAAACCCATAAAACAATATTAGATCATTACTGGACATGCAATCACAAACACACACGTATATACACAAACACACACATGACTCAGCTGCACATCTTGTTTTGTTTTTAATAAAGCTGTCATGAAGTTGTAAAGCTGTGCTGGTTTCACACTCCTCTGTCAGACTACAGGCAGCAAATCAGAGATCTACGCCCCCCCCCACCCCTGGGGTCCTCCAGGGCCCCCCCAGGATGTCCACTTCAAAATGACAAATGACATATAGGAGGGTAAACTGTGAGTTTTGAGTCCAAACCATAGGAGACTGTCCTCCTGTAACAAACGAGCCCACAGGGCGTCTCTGTGCAAGCAGCTTATTACAACCCATAGTTACCTTTTATTGTTAGGCGACCCCTAGCAGCTGTAATAATTACGGCGGGAGCAGAGGAGGAAGTCAGGTGACATAGTATAGAGAGCGACAAAGTCCGCATTAGGAGGAGGAGGTTGGGGTGGGTGGAGAAAATACAGGACTCTGCTGTTTGGTTCCCGTGTGAAACCAAAAGTCGGTGCTGACTCTTTTATCTGTGACTGTTACACAACCTTAACTGTTGTTTATTACGGTTACCTTAACAACAGAGGTCCTGTATGCCTTCACTCCTCAGGCTCCAATAAGATGTCCCTACTTACAAGGACCACTGGTTCTCAATAGAACAGGCCTACACCTGAGGGAACTTATCAGATGGGAGAGGGTTGTTGTGTTTATAGAGCTGTTTTGAAACTTTGTTTGGTCGAACAGATAACTTGTCTAAAAAAATCATTTTATGATTTAATTTGAAACAGACCCAAACACAATTGGAGGAATTGAGCTGGGGAACATTCGACCTTGGGAACATAGTTCCTTGGAAAATATTTTTTATTACAGCTGGTGAAACTGGCATTCAAACGATGTGCAAACCAATCTTTATGAATAATTTAATATTAAATTATCATTACCACTGACAGAATCAGTGGTTTTCAGCAGTGGTGCTCCCCCTACTGGTGACTGAGAGCTCTGCATCAGAATCAGTTAGCTCTGATTGTGGATCTGAATAGTGCTGCAACAGCTTAGCACAGACAGTTATCTGAATCAGCAAAGTGATTTGTGATTTCCCAAACAGTCACAATCGGGCCTGGAGATATCTGATCCCAAGAGAAGCTTAGTTTTGAGTTGTCAGAGATAAATCTGACATCTTTGGAAAACTAAGATAATTATCTACATGAAAGATAAGACAGAAAGCAAAGATTTTCTGTTTCCAGCACCTTAAATATCATATGAGAATTCCTGTTTTTCTGTAACTGTAAATTGAACATCCCTGGGTTTTATGCTATTGATTAGAAAAAGCAACACATTTGAAGACCTCGCTTTTGGTTCTGGGTGATTGTGAGACGCATTTATTTTATAGATTTTATTACTAATTGGAACAAACCCTACTTGATTGATCCCCATTTTGGGGATGGCATTAAAAATGGGAAGAATAAACTCAATTGCAAGCATGAAAATGAAGACGCGGGTATCCATGTTTGGAATTATCAGTCAGCCACAGGAGAGACAGTAGGTGAGGGGAAAAGAAGGAGATACTGGGGATAAAGAAAAGAGGAGGAGATGGAGAAGGCAACAGATGGGAGGAAAACAGGAAAAGAGGAGCAGACACGTGGAGAAAGCAGGAGGAGGAAAGGTATCACAGACAGTCGAAAGGAAAAAGGAAGCGATGAGTGATGGACGGGTGGAAAAACAGAGGTAGATGATGAAAGCGAGATGGTGCCAGGGACTCTGCAGTATCACTGGACCTTGATCCGACTCCCCCCTCCCCTCTCCTCCTCTCCCCGCCGAGGGGAACAACGCCGGCGCTGCATCTCCGCTTTATCAGCAGCGACCACATTCACGCTGCATGAAGATGAATCGGTGGAGGGGTTCGCAGCCACCTCGACGAGCGGCGGGAGCCAACGACGCAGCAGGAGACGAGTAATCCTCAGCCTCTAGTATTACAGGACTCCTGAAAAGAGCAGCCGGATCGGGATTAATGTGGGAGCCAGCCTGCCCAGTTAACAGATACAGCCATAAAAGAAACCTCCACTTATTTTCTTTCTCTTCCTCTGGCTGCTTTCTGTGCGGCTGTAATCCTGCTCCATTCTCAAGAGAGTCGAGACAAATAAAACCAACACCTTACTCTCCTTTCATCTGTCAGAATGCACAAGAAATAGTCTGGTGGCTGGTCGTTTCAGAGACAACACAGTCCTGAATTATAGTGAATTAACACCAGAATCAGAGAGGAAGTGAATTCTGGACAAAACATGAAGTATTACAGTGTGAAAAGCGGGAGTTGTGAAATTGCTCCCAGCGAACAAAGAAGCTTCTGGAGCTCGAGTTTCATGATGTAGCACGGGTGAATTACTGTTTCGCTTTATGCAAACTGCTCAGGGCCACAGGGAAGATGGTCTTTAACAAAAAAATTAAAAAAAAAGCATGAGCTGTTGTTGGCTGTGTGGAGGAATCAGTCTGGCACAGCTGGGCTCAGACAGGTAGACAGTGTCCTCCAGGTAAACGAGGGACCTTACAACCCCACACAGCAACTCTGACAAATCGACTGTTGGCATCAAAGTAAACTCATTACTGAAGATTGATGATTTGGTCGATCCAGAGATACAAAACAGCAGGTTTGGGATTAAGAATGTAATGCGGTAGAGAAAATGATCATCTGTCTTCTTTAACATTAAGCAATGAACATGTACAGTGAAGTAAAGTGTAATCAGGACACTGTGGGACAGCTACAGAGCTGTTAGAGAGATTTATAATGTAATCTGCATAATGTTTCTTTAAAGGCCTGTACCGCTGGTTTTGCATGTGTTAGCAAACAAACTTTGTTCACTTTCCATCACTGAGGACCATTTTAAAGCCAGTTTTTAGATTTAGCAGCGACTTGTTTTCATTATTTAGAGTCTGCAGTGAAAAGAAGTGAAACCCGAGGGTACTGTAGGATGAGGTCCTTTCACAGGAGGAAGGATTCATGTAGGAGAGATTCATTCAGACACCAAAATCAAATCTAAAGTACAAATGAAAGGCCATAAAATATGATGAAGTCCACCTTGCTCTCTGACTCAAGAGAAGTTAGTGTCAAAAATTTGGCTTCAATCATGATAATGTTGCTTCCGTTGATATTCTAAATGTTTGATTAATGTGGTTTAAATAAAGCGATTCAGAGCGCATGTTTTTTTGTGATAGAAAACATCAGACAGCCTCTGCTGTGTATACTCCACCACAGTCTGCTGCTGCTGCTGTCATTATTTTTTATGTCAGGGGCCATTTTCAAGAAGACGCTGCTGCATCCAAGGACACGCTGACACATCAGAGTTGGTGGTGGTTTTCAGAAAGTACAGTTTTTTTTTTCTTTCCAGAAAACAGAATTTCAAAGACAAACAATGAGCAAACACAGTCATCAGGAGAAGTAACATATTGTTTTGGTTGTTTAAAGCAACGGTGAATTTCTGAACCTGAAGAACAGGCTGAGCTGTTGTTGCTTCTTTCACTTTCACTTACTAATCTCTCTTTGGGAAGGTGTGTAGTTGCAGTTACTGAAAGCAATTAAAGTTTATTAAGAGGAGAAAATTATTTTTTAGAGGGAAGGAGGATTGTGTCAAACATAAAACAGGAGCTCTGTTGCATCTACATGTTTGTGGATCTGCTGCTGTGAAACTACGAATTGTGGAACGCCATTCTCTCCTTTTGTTTCATAAAAGGAAGGTCCAGTGTCTCCTCTGCTAAAGGAGATAAGACAGGAAGCTCCTTAACATTTAGAGACCTGGACCAGTTCTGATAATGGATGATACTTCCTGGTCATTTCACTCAGTTAGGAACCTTCCTAAGAAAAAGCATCCTGCTGCCACATGTGGATCAATCCCTTGTTGAAAATAGTCCCCAACAGATGCACTATACGCTCCAGTCCTTTTCTTTTTAAAGTCTTTGCAGATCGACTTACAGGAACCTGTGTCACTCACCTGTAGCCTGTACTCAAAGTTATTGTTTTGTCCTGCAGCGGGACAGCTGGCAGTAAAGACAGGTCCTCTGCTGGCTCAGAATACATTTCTCAGGAACATAAAATGTCCTTGTGTACTCCTGTGGAACTTGTGGGTAGACATCAGACACTGAAAATGAATTTCCTTATTATACGTGACTAATTTTAAAGGTCGCAAGAGCAGCGAGCTTTGCCAAACACTCGGACACATGTGAGGAACGACTGCATGCAGAGCCAGTCACCCTCCAGCTGAGAAATGACGCTGGGGTGAAGCTTTTGTTTTGACAATGCCAGGTTCAGTCAGAGCTTTTCACCCAGACACAAACCCGACCGCGGACGTTCATCTTCGCCCGACAGGACGACTCCTTTTAGGGCCAAAAAGGCCTCTGGCTCTTTGACGTGAGAGTCTGAGAGAGAAGTTCCTCAACAACAGGGCTGCTCGTCAGGACAGCCAATCCTGTTGTAGACATTCACACACCCACACACATACTCGCCGTGAGACGCAGAGTGAATATAGACGCTCGCTTACTGTTTCTGAGAGCCATTTAGCATCTGCTCGTCAGTTAGCAGTTTCAGACTGGAGCTATAAAAGCAGAGAGTTTCCTGTGATGATGGGAATGACAGTGATACAGGCAGGTATCCACCACAGCCGAATCAACCACAGTAAAGATCCTCCTCAGGGGGACCACGGCTTCATCTAAACGTGCAGTCTACAAAATTAAAACCCTGGTTACTAAAGGGAGGACGTGTTTTTGGTCGAACAGATAACTTGTCTAAGTATATAAACTGTAAAAGGCTCAATCTAAACAGGCTGTAAACAACAAAGTTGACTTCCTGAACAAACAGTTGTTTAGTTCCACGTCCAGCAGTAACAGAGCAGCATTATCATTCATCTGGAGTTGTGTTTGTGTCCACCTGATGAACGCTAGTCCAATATTCACTCTCTGTTTTTAGTCTCGAACAACTCCCGAGGGAAATATCTGGCTCTCTGGCTGCTAATTGCTCCACAATGTTTTACTAAGCTAGTCTCTAACTGTGTGTGTCTGCTGTTTGGTTTGCTGCAGAACAGGTAGTGGACAGTGGCTTACTAGAAGAGCAATGAATACAAATACTGTGAGAGCAAACTGGAGAGAGGCTGTCTCAATGTCTTCTGTCACTTTATATAATCTCAGACTGACTCTTCTGGTGTCTGAACATCGTTCTTTGTGATGTTGACTGTGTGTTTGGACTCATTGTCCTGCTGTAGAATTAATCTGGGACTGATCAGACACCTCCCTGATGCTACTGATGAAGGATAAGAGTAAAAAAGTGCCTAAGACTTTTGCACAGTGCTGTAGATTTGTCAGATAATTCTCTACAGATGCTTTTGTCTCCAGGTCTGGTTACCCGATGTTTCAGAATCTGCTTCCCTACACAGTTACCATGGCAAACATTACATGTTAAACAGGTGTTATCTAAAGTTTCCAGTTATTCTGAGAAATGCAGGAATTCACAAACTGTATTTTTATACCTTCCCTGACTCATCTACCTCTGCTTCTACAAAGAAGAAAATGAATAAAATACTGTCTTCAGACTAAAATATTAGAGATTAACAAAAACCTGATCACATTCCAGCAGTTGTGCTTGAGAAGCACCATGGCAGGCTCACGCAGCGCAAACATGTGAATCCAGATAGACGAACAACCACAGAGTTAAACACTCTCACTTCGCTGCACATTTACAACACATGAATACATGCATGAACTGCAGACCCCCCTGCTGCACGCTCGTTTTGTTTTCTCCCCCTGGTATGAAAGTGGGGAAGAGAACATTTGAAATGTTGAACGGTCGACAGTCTTCCCACACTAACAATCAATTCCTGATGCACATAATAAGCAGAAGTAATCCCAGAATGACCTGAAAGCCTGAACAGAAACGTACTGAGACAAATATTATTTGCATTTTTATGTTTTAAGCGTGATGCTGATGCTTTTATCTGAAGACACTCATGTTGGAGCTTGCAGGAAAATGAGGTTAGGTTCAGCCCTAAAACACATTACTGATGGACCGGAGAACAATCAAATCTCTAAACAGCCATAATTTGTTTGTTTTCAGCATATTGAAGCTCGGTCTGTGATGAGATGTTTTCATCTGCAGTTTATCCACGTTTCTGTTTTTATTCCGCACCGACCAATCAGACCATCAGTGAGTCACAGCTGACCTGATAAAGTGCTGGTCAAACTGACGAGAAAAATGAATAAAAGATACAAGAGCTAGGCATTTTATAGAAGATGGAAATAACTTAATCAGACTGACAGACTCTGCTTCAGAGGAGGGTCACATTAGGTTGCCATCAGAGTTGTGGTGACAGAGCTCCAAAGAGGGCCTGAAAAATCACTGTAGCAGTTGACTGCTGATCTACTCTGTGAAAGGTGTTGCTCATGGAGTCGAATCCACAGAGAACCTGAAATTACAGAGCTTTGGGTGGGATGGCTTCACTCTCACGACTAATCAACCTCGTTTCCAGTTGTTGGCAGGCAGCTGTTAAGCAAACAAGCTCTGTTAAACCCACTACACATACCTGCCCAGCACCAAATGGCGGAAAGACGACGCTAGCAACAAGTTGGTGAATGTATAGTGGGACATTTATCAGGCTAAGGAGCCACAAATTTCTGCTGCTGAACGCCAAGCAGAGCTAAAGAAGAGTGAATGTTGGACTGCTCCCAAAAAACACAGTTAATGCAGATTTCGAACAACCTTTTTACACTTCCTTAAAAGTGTGGTCACGTCCCCTCCAAGCAGCAAAGTAGAAATCAGCATGACTCATGTAAACTCTTTGCATTGGAGACTGTGAGTCAAAGTGTCAGCAGTGCACTCAGCTGGGTCAGGGAGGAGGGCAGGACTGGGTCAAACAAAACATCAAACTTAGTCTCTTTAAACCGTGACAGTGGTTTTTCCAGAACATTAACTAAGTCATTAGTGTCATGTAAACCTAATCAGACCTCAACCACAGAGGTGGCAGATTAGGAAACACTCAGGAGTTGTTTTTCTATCACACAGGGGTAAACAAGACTAAAGCTGTGTCCCAAACCCATACTACACACTAATTCTACACAGTGTGCTCTCCATGCTAATCAGCTTAGCATCCTAGCACACTAAATATGTTTCATTACCATCACATGTATTTCCAGATGTGACCAGCATTTTCTCTGTGTTTTGTGAGCACACAACACACTAAAACCCTGCTTCAAATCACTGTGAGCATGGAACTGAAAAAGGAAAAAGTGCCATGTATAAAAAGTTGTCAAGTTAGTTCAGTCTAGATTAAAGTGGTGACCTGACCGACACTGTAGCACATACAGCTGTGCTGTTAGCATTGCTAAAAAGAAGCAAACAGAAAACCTACACAGACATCAAGGCAAGCTGAAACTAACCAACCATAATAGACATGTACAATATAACCCATGCATGCTTCAGTCATTTCAAAGTTTGAGCACTTCTCCATGAACTTTTTGGACAACCTGGGAAAAGCTGCTACTTCTCTCAACCTGCCTGTTTCATTACGGCTGAGGAGATAGTGTGTTGAATCGGACACATCAGGTGTCGACTGTTGGGATGTGATGATGCTTTGGTGAGCTGTGCACTCGGATAAGGAAGATGTGAGGATCTGTACTGTGAGGCACTTGATGAGATTTTGGTCAGATTCGACTGGAAAAGAGATGAAGGTCAAAAAATTTTTTTTAATTTACAGGGTTACACAGAAAACAATATGATGTGTGTTACCCTTGTATGAATATTTCAATGATTAAACTACATAGGATTTGGGTGAGATATTACTTGCTAACAACCAGTATGTTCTCCTCAATCTTTAAACAAAGTTTTTGCAGAAAGTTTCTGGAGAAATCACTCAAACAGACAAAGTTCCAAAACTATCAATCACATTAATATTCTTAAAGAGAACCAGTTAAAAGACAGTTAATTATAATTTCAGTGTTAATGGTGAAGTGAACTAATCCATCTGGCTTTTTATACCTGATAATTTTATAACAAAAAAGAAACATAATGTGGAAGAAGCAGTTTTTGTGCCTGAGATTGAAGCTGCTCAGCCAGCAGTGTGTACATGCTAACTCTTAACAGAAGAGAAAATGGGGTCTGTTTGGGGGCAACGTTGTGCGAGATGACTTGCCGCCGTCCGCCTAACCAACACAATGCTGCTGTCCTGCATTGTCCCAACCAATTTGCTGCCTGCGCTGTTATCATGTGTCCTCCTACAAGATTGGAAAAGTAGCGAGAAGGAAATAAACAGCCACTCTTTTTTTTTTTCCTGGGCAACCGTATGGAAAGTTATTCAGCCTCAGATACATAAGTGACAACTAAATCCAGAGAGTTTTCACAAGATACGAAAATGAACATAACCTCCATTCAGGTAGGCACATGTGCTGGAGGAAGCTCTAATTGGGAAACAACAGTGGTAGTCAAACACTGAAGAGCGACGGTTTCAACCAGGGCCTGCAGCAGGAAGTACAACAATGACACAGGAGGGATTAATTAAAACAAGACAAGCTAATCAGGACCAAAGGGCACAGGATGATTTGGTTTGACAGGTAAAACAAAACTGTTTTTGAACGTCACTCTGAAAAGACAGAGGTAATAATAAAGTCCCAACCTAAACTCACAACGGCTCTGAGGTTAGAGAAAGAAATTTAAAATGTCAGATTGTCTGAAACTCCTTTCCCAACGGCAGAATCAGGGGAATGAGTCCAACTTTTTGGACGATTATGGTTGGTTTTTGCAGCAGTTGGCCAGGTGTACAGAGGTAAGCAAGGAAATCCTCCTTCATGCTCTCTTACTGTCTGAAAGTGTGAGTTGTTAATCCACATTTGTACATTGCTGCCTTTGGGCGTTTCCAGTTGGAACAGGCGTGGTTGGACGACATGTCCTAGATGTAAAGGTCAGCATGATTTGAACATTCCTGATCCCAAAGGCTATGACTGTTCAACATGTAGCTCTCGTTCTGATTGGACATGTTCAAAGACAAATACGTTGTTTGGTCTGATTTACAGATGTTGTCTGTGTGGTTCTCAGGCATCCAGATCATGGTAGTCTTAAGTGCTGAAGCTGAAGGCAACTGGACTTCTTTTAGGTTTCTTGAAGACGTCTCATCCAAAATGGTTCCTCAGTTCTAGAGACTGGTTGGGGAGTCCTAGGTATTTAACCTCTTGGAGGTGGTCCTAAGAGTCATTAACCCACTCTGTCCTAGAGAGGACAGATGGTTTGAGGGAGGAGTAAACGACCCTAACGACTCACACCATGACAGGGTGGGTTACCGACCACCTTCGATAGGTTAAATACCTGGGACTCCCCAACCAGTTTCTAGAACTGAGGAACCATTTCAAAAACTAGCATGATATTTCCTGCCTTATAATGGACGACAATCTTTCCTGGTTCCCACTCATGCATTTTCAGTTAGCAAAATGTATTTGTACTATTGACAAAGCATCAAATCAACAAAACACTACATGAACAACGGCTCACTTAAATGGCTCCTGGCATTTATTTTAGAGTGAGAACCAAGTACATTTCACTTTCTTTATGTACTGCCATAGCAGCATTCTCTTAGCAATTCTTTAAGGGGCAGCTAAATTGATTACACATCAAAGGTGAAAATAAACGGTTGTTTAGGTAGAATGGAAATGAGGAGGATTTCACCAACGATGTGTTTTAAACTACACAGAAACTGGTGAAACTGTTGCTGCCTCAGGATGAAAACTTGTTTGTTGTACCTTTAACAAACAGACTCTAAGCCACAGGACACCCCACCACTCCGAGAGAGCAGAATCATTTCAGATAAGCTCTTTTCCTCTGCTGTGCCCTGGTTTGCTGCCACACCCGTCGTCTCTGAAAATCTACAACGAGGTGATGAGAAAAGCAGCCATTTTGGTCTTCTGTGGCTCTCAGGTGGCTTCCTCCACTCCTCTCTGCTCTCTTTGGAAGCTGCTAAAGCACATTTCCTCCAAGATAATAAAACCAATAAAATAAATTCTGTGGAATATGGGACTCTGGCTTCTGCCGACGGCATATTTTTCCTCTTTTCATTCCGATTCCTTTTCAAAGCACCATCCCCCCACTGCTTTAATACAACCTCAGGTGCCTTTCATTGTATTTCATTGTGGAGACACAGGCAGATGTTTTTTAACCTCATCAGCACAAGCAACCTGCCAATGGGTCAGTTCTCACAAACCAGTGCTGTGTGGTCAAACTTTACAAAGTTATACAAAACATTATATCAAATTCTAGATACCAAGATACCAAACATGCCAGGCTGAATCCTGGGAAAATGTGTACTAAGAGATGATGAAATGGTGCAGACATAGTATTTTTTATAGTGTGAGAAAAGCAAACTTGAAAACATACATAAAGCACCCTGCTACCAGAAAACATGTTTATTTCTAACTTAAAAGCAACTTAAAGGGACTAAAATCCAGAGTAAACAACTTGGCCCCGAGACCAAACTGACGGCCGCATCTGTTAGTACAACTATCCAATGACTACATCTAATTTATTGGTGATTTAAGTTGAAGCACAAACGGGGTCATATTTTCAACTGTGATCACTGGAGGAAACAAAACACAGACTCTTCAATTACATATGTAAATGTATTTGAAATTTCTACAGCCCCCAAAAAAAAAGAATTGAACCTTTAACTGTGAATTTAAAAGGGGGAAATCATGCTTTAAAGTGTGTAATGATTATTTATGTATATTCGCCACCTTCATTAGCCTCTACCTACATTTTCAAGAACTTCAAATCCTCAACTTAGAATTTCTTACTGAACTCCTTAAACCTAGAATTCAGTTTTTCCCCAGTGTTAAAAATGTATTTTGAATTTATGAATGGTATTACTGTTTATTTACATTCACAAGAGTGCTGTTGAGTTTGTTGTCCATGGCCAAGGATGCCTGACTTCTCCAGATCTCCACCATAAGTAATGGAAAGTGGATGGATAAACAAATGGATGAATGGCCATCTTTGCTCTATTGTGTGGACCAGAAACTGAGAGTGAACTCCCAGCTGTTAACTATTAATTCTGAGGCTGAAATGTTCCTTCACCTGCTCATCAGTCATTCTCTGGACGTACGTGAAGGCTGAAAAACACAAAACTCTCTGCAACTGGTCCTGAAACCATTAAGATTCACTGACGGTGGAAGATGTGGTCGATGTCAGTGTTAACAGGCTCTTGAATGGCTCAGCAAATCTTCTGACTCATCTGCTGCAGCATTAGAGACACTTTTTTTTTTTTTTTGGTTCAGCTTTGAGCAGAAAGTCAGTCATTCTCATTCTGGACAGGGAGAGCTGCTTCCTTCTTATTCTCATCTTCTCCCACTCTCAGATTGCATCTTCAGAAATCAAACAATTTCTGATAAAAATGATTTGGAGGGCCCCATACAGTAAAATATTCATGAATTCTGAAAGAATATGTGCAGCAGGGGAACCTCTCAGTAAATAGTACAATTTTCAAATATTCTCTTTGCTGATGTTGGAGTTGAGAAACCTGAAATCTGAATCCTTTACCTTTTTTTTTATTCCAGCTGGATTTTTTTCCCCACTTCACATCTGGAAAGGGTTTTTATAACTGTAACACAGCCTTGATCAGAATAGTAAAACGCCCTCACACACACACACACTCAGCACTCCCCTGTGCCTCTCGCATGAATACAGTCAGAGTGACAGCAAACAGAGAGGAAAGAAGAGAGGGACGGGGAGGTGAGCTGAGCAAAAAGAAAAGAAAAAAAAAACAAAGCAGAGAGAAGGAGCGAGGAGGCGAGGGTATGTAAAGGAAGAAAGGATGAGGTAATACGACTGATGAAATCCAGGCACCTATGACGAGAGACATATGGTGTCTATATGAAGAGAGGGGAAAGGAGAGCAGGGAAATAATCAAATCTCCATGTTCAACCATCTAAAATGATTAATTTGAATGGGACCAGGCTTTTTGTCCACATACCTGTATTTCTTCTGGCCGTTTGGAGCACAAGACTACAAACTGAAACAAGGAACAGCTCAGAAAATGTAAACTGCATTCCAAAAGAAAAACAGAGGACACCTCGTTGAATTCAGCTGCTGCTGTAACCACAACAGGTGGTGTATCGGTGCTGACACCGAGCCTCCTCCCTTCACGATCACACACTGCACTTTAAGATGACTTTTCAGTTGCCCTCAATTTTGGAAACAAGCTCTCCACAAACATTTAGGACTGCCTCTCTCTTTCTAGAAAACACTTACACTCCTCCTCTTGGAGGAGCCTGGTATCACGTGAGCTCGCCACGACAGTCCAAGTCCCGGTCAGTTAGTCTGGCTGCTAAGCAGATAGTAAGTTAACATTAGTGATGTTAGCATGTACCAGTTCTCCAGGGGTACAAGGTTCTTCCAAGAAATAGCCACAGCCCTGATCTCTGAGACAGACAAAAATATTCACCTTCTTCAGGTCTGGGCCGGGATTAAAGACCTGAGCCACAACCCTTTGTTTCTCTGTTCGACAATGTTTTTTTTAGAGTCAAAGAAAAACACTCAAAAGAGAGGAATCTCCACCTTTTTTCAAAAAAAAAAAACATGCCAAGGACGTCTTTAAATGACTCAGTTGTGCTGGTACATAGTTCAGTTATTCCACCTAACATTTTTTTCAGGGTGCAGCTGCATGAATAAGATATAATGAACCTCGGTGCAGCTGTACAGCAAAGGATGCAAATGTGCCCAACTAAGAACCTATTGTACAGAGTTCAACCAAAGTTTACCACAAAAGTAGTTTCAACCATTGATTGAGACCATGTAACAATCAATATGAGATGATTTTTAAGATGCTACAATATCACCAAGATCTCTGCCAGCAATCAAAACAGAAACACTACAACTTCAAGCGATGGTGCTTCAGAATCACTCAGTACTTTGATCAGTGACCGTCTTCCCCCCCGGGCTCATCCTGTAGCTGTACATGGCCCGATGTGCTTGTTGCTGAGAGTTCGACTCCACTTGGCTGAAGATAATGTTTGGGGGCACTGGGGCTTGTCAGACTTGTTCTTGCACCAGTGTCAGACAGCAGATTCAGCGCTTGTTAGGGCTGTTCCTGCTACCCGCAGAGCGTGGTCAGGCTCGCTGTGGCAGCTTGTTTCGAACGTGCACCATGGCTTTAACCTGACAACCAGAAACGTTGAAAGGCTCAGTGTGGATTTCTTCTGTGCTGATTGCGGTAATTTTGTTGCTATAAACCTCATGTCTCCAATGTTTAAACCCTGTGGTTCACTGTCTGTCATATGCTCTTCACGTCTCTGCTGCGGCTGCTGCCCCAAAAACAATAATAAATAAATAGTTAGAAGACCAAAACTCTGACTGTGTGTGTGTCATCCTCTTTCTGTCAAAGCTGCAGAGACACGAGGAGAATCTCTGTTTTGTTTCCCTCTCTCTTTCTTTCTAGGTTCCCACCCCAGTTTCCTCTCTCGGCTGTTTAGTTTGGCCCGTCTCTGATCACTGAAGAGTAAACACCATCCTTCACATTGATTCTTTCAATCACATTTGGCTCCGAGCCTTGGTGTCTCTTCGCTCTCTCATTTTCAGTTTTAATCATCTTTATCCTCATGAACCACTTCATTACGTAAGGCTACTTAACGGTAAGGTCATTGAATAAGTTCTTGTTTGTTTATGTAGATAAACAGTAGGAGCTTCTTTGTCCCCTTTTAAAACAAAAACACTGACAGGAAAAAACTTTAGCTTTAAAATTCAGCTTCCTTCTTTGCTGCAAAAATTGTTGTAGTATTCACACGTTTCTAAAATGATTCATTTTTCCTCCAGTATCACAGTCCAGTGTTGGTAAATGCATCCAAACATGTGAAAGCCAAACAATAATGACAAAAAATAAAACGCCAAAGCAAAAGTGAAACTTCTTCCAATTTCTGGTATGAAATGGACACAGACTCTGGGTTTTACGTCGTTCTTGCTTCTATACAACCTCATTAAACAGAATCAGGAGATCTCGGAGTGTCTGTTAATTTCCTGCAGATTCTGCACGTGAGCAATTAAACTTAATCAGTGAGGAAACTGTGATCACAACTGGCTCTCTTCGATTGTGGCTGCGCCGCCATGACGCAACCTCCACTCACCAAGTGCAAAGGTTAATTGTGAATCTCTACGGATTTTATTGGAAATTCTAAAGGACTGAAACAGTGTTCAATCTGCACAGGCTCAGACAACAGCATGGTGGCCTTATAAAACCTGAAACAACACCTCCTGTCATATTAAAGCCTCTGATAAAGTCTTAGTTCCTGCTGAACCAACATATCTTTAAAAACTCTATAAAAACTCCTGGATTTAATCAAAATGTCCTTTTAAATCTCCCACTCTGACAAAACCAACAACTCAACAAACAGGAGAGGAGCTTTTACTTCAAACTCTAAATTCTCTGGGTGTTTGCAGTTCGCATCTGGCGGTGACGTTTGAGTTTCTGGAGACCGTCACTGCTTCATATCGGCGATGAGTCGGTCCAGACGTGAGGAAAAAGTTACGACAAAGTTTACAGAGTGCGTCTGGCAGGAGAGTGTGTTTGGACGAGCGCTGCCTGCCACGGTTTGAATGGAAGACCATATTTGGGCTCTGAGTTATGACAACTTTTTAGCGGCGGCGTAAATATTAGGACGGAGAGACTTTAAGACGGTGAGCAATGAAAGAAAAGCAGAGGACAATGCAAGAGGCAGAGACGAGGATTAGAGCGGCGATTCTCACAGGTCGTGTTCACACTACAGCTGAATGTGTTTGCCACTCCTCAGGAGAGAGACAGACCCGGTTCAGCTCACACACAGTTCAGTTCAGAAAAGTGTGTATCCACAACCATTCTGGGAACACCTCAGTTGTTAACATTAGATTTTAATGCAAACACTTCAGAACGTTCTTAAAAAGCCGTTCAAATTTAACTGTTTGGAAAAAGCGTAACATTAAGCCATGACTGTGAACAGATTCAACGTATCCTGGACTAACCATCGTCCTTGATAGCCATTGTTAGCAATACCAGTTGATAACAACGCTCTACAAACAGCGTGATGTGAGTGGCAGCCATCTTGAATTCTTAGGTCGAGGTTTTTAAGTTGGAATTGTGACTCCAGGTTCCAGCTGAAGTAAGTTAAGTAATGATTATCATTATTATTAAAGGTGATATATACGCCTATCACTGCCAATAGACATCACACCAGAGCACCAGCATCTCCAACCAAAACACGTACTTCACTGGCCACACCTCCGGCCTCTCTTCAGCCAATGGGAGGGACGCACATGCACAAACATGAGCACACAGCTGGACCAGCTACCAACACAAAGAACTGAAAAGCTTGGACAACAACACACACAGCAGGAGTGTGACACCACTCTCCATCTCCTCCTCCATCACTCCACTATGTCTTTACAGAGAAAACAGCTGTTACCTGCTGTATTAACAGATAAAATCATGTATAAATAACCTTTAAACTAAGAAGAAAAATCACATGACGTTCCTGAACTGATGGTTTCACCTCATCACAACCTGAACGAGCAGCAACCACCTCAACTAAAACACTGGAGAGCCTGAAAGGAAAACTGAAACATCAAATTCCAAAATCCATCAATAAATGTACACAAAAAAAGTCAGTGGCTGTGATTGTTAATAAAAACTCCCTCTGTCACTCTGCTTTTCTTTTTACAGTGTGAGAATGTGTGTGTGTGTGTGTGTGTGCGCTACTAGGTTACAAAGCACAAGACTGCATAATCCATCTCAGCCAATCAGTGAGCACGACTCCTCTGACGCCATGTGTTGATTTAATCCAAACGCACACACACATAGACGTAAGTGTACACACAGCTGGAGCCAGATATCAGCTCCCACAGAAAAAGCAGAAGCGGCTGTCTGAATAAAACACACACACACTGACAGAAAAATACTGTTCCCACACATACACACTCACTCACACACAACACACACACACACAGGTAGTCAAAGAGTGAGAATTATTCCTCCGGCTTTAAGCTGCGCTCGGTGAGAGTCTGGACGTGAAAATTCAGCAGGATTATTCAACTTTTCAGTTTATCTCTGCAGTTCATTTAAAACCCTGAAGGTGCTGTGGCTGTTTTGAATTTTGCAGCATCGTGTCAAAAAGCTTAGAGACCTGCGTCCGCCATCCTGCAGCCTGCTGATCAGTAACAGACTCCACGCTGTGTGTGGGTGTGTGGCTGATGGACGGTGGGATTTTTTTACAGTCAGAAATGTGGTTATGTATCGTCAGGGTCACCACAGATACAAGAATCACCACATACAGAAGTGGTTTTACTACAGACTCCCTGCAATAACATAAATTCTGGATGATTGCACAGCTCTGGAAACCCCCTCTCCCAACACATGTCCAACATCAGATTAACCACTGGACCTCTACAGGCGATCTACGGTCCAACCCTCACCCGTGGTCGTGAGCTGTGGGTGGTGACCAAAAGAACAAGATCAGCCGAAATGAGTTTCCTCCGTAGGAGTAGAGTCGCTGCTCCTTCACGTTGAAAGGAGCCGGTTGAAGTGGTCGGCGTTGTAGAGTCTGGGCGACTTCCTCTGGAGAAAGGACCTCGGGGTAGACCCAGGACTCACTGTAGGGATTATAAATCTCTTCTGGCCTGGGAACACCTTAGGATCCGCAGGAGGAGCTGGAAAGTGTTGCTGGGAAGATGGACACCACGACCCGATCCCAGATAAGCAGAAGAAAATGGATGGATGGATGGATCATCTTGCCCTTAAACATGCTCATTTATAAGAGCTATAAACCCTTTTGCCTCCCAGTGTGGTTGCATAACGGCAAACAAACTAGTTCTTTACTTTTCTAGCACTCTTCAGAGAGGTACACTGTGAATGTGTCAGTTTGGAATTTCGGTTAAATAAAAGATTAAGGTAAAGAAAGGTAACAGAACAGCTGCGTATCAGGCTTATATAGAAAACAATGGGTGCAGGTGTTTTGGTATTTGTTGTGCACAGTTGGTTCGTGTTTCCCTGTATGTTTATCGTTTTCAGTTTGTCCTGATTTTCACCAAAACATCCAATCTTTATTTTTCAAACCTTGTTATACTTATGCTGCATAGAGCAAACAAAGGCCACAACTAGACTGATACTTCAAAATCTGAAAATAATAATATAGGAAAATATTCTAAAAGAAAATGGGAGGAAGTGCAAATAAACTGCTGATCAAGTCACTGGAGAGAAACCCAACTAAACCCAACAGAAAATATGAAAAACAAGGTGATATTTAAGATCTAACTTTTTTGATCAAGTTTTATGATATTTACAATAAACACTTTTAACTTCCAAACAGAAAAAGTCAAACCAGAAAGTGGCAGGTGTGTTGCATTACAAGGCTAGAGATCAAGCTAACAGCATTAGTGGATGTGTTAGCAAGCTAGCTCTCTTAGCAACAACTGAATTGGACTGAATTAAATGTGAGAGCCATGCAGTAGACACTCAACTTCTCGGTTTACCACTGCAGTTCATCTAAACCTCTACAGGCTGCTATTTTTAGATGCTTTAGTGACGTTACTTCACAGCTCCCTGCTTTATATTCATACAGTCCCTCACATTTACACCTGAGACGTGCTCAGCACACTGCCGAAGTTGGTGGGGGTGAAGTGCAGTGCTCGGGGTCACCTTGACATTTTCTCAGCCGGTTCAGTGAATTAACCTTCTAGTCACAGGCTCACCTAACAAGCCCACACACTCCCTGCAGGAAAATAAAACAAAACCAGCTTCAGCTCAGCCACACATCGTCTCCTCACCTGTGTGTTCCCAGCTCGCCGATCATATTAAAACCTGCTTTATGTTAACAGTTATAAACACCGCTTCAGGCCCGTGAAGCTCGGAGACCTTCTGACCTGTTGGGGTCCGTCAGAGACGACGAGACGAGAGCACGCTGGGATTCCTGGAAGTCTAAAACCGCAGACTCCATTTAGCGCCCTGAGTATCAACATGCAAGTCACCCTCACAGTGTGCAACAGGCACTCACGCTTCACCGAGACCTGAAACCACAATCAGTCGCAGCTACAGCTCACATTCAGCTGGTTTGGTGAAGCCGTCACACAAATACATGACGGACAGCAACACAGCAGATGACCAGGATGTTGGACATGGTGAACGTGAAAGGAAAACGCTTTAGAGAGATGACTTTATCCTCGAAGCGCAGCGTGACAAGGCGAGCGTTCTGAACTCTGAAACAACTGCAACTTGTGTTGTTGTTCTCTGATAATGTCGAGCAAACATCAAGCTAGCATTAGGGCAGTGCAATATGACAACATATATCAGACGACAAAATAAAAATTTCAGAGTTTACGTTTGGGCGTATACGAGTTGCAGCAGCTGTTCTCAGTGTCCAGATTCGCTGTTCTTCATCAATGCTGCAACAATTCCAAAGATTTTTGTCCCTATCAATCATTTACACACAAAACACAACCCAGGTTCAAAAATAACAAATATTTATTACGCAAGAGTTTGGTTTTACCGCCAATGTTTGGTCGCGTGACTCAGCTCAACATGTTTAAGCAGACGTGACTCAAGACGTGACTTCAGTCTTTGGAAAGAATTCCATTTGTTGGTTCATAATGTTTGTGCTGTTAGATGTAGGCTGTTACGTCTGTTTAAAACATATGTCCAGTAGTGGCCTGAATTCTTGAGCATTAACAGTCCAACTGGCCGTCAGAAAAAGTCTAGCCTAGTCTGATGAGGGGCTGCCTCTGTAGCATGGACCATATATATCATTAATGTCACGTCGCACAGTCATATATAGCAAAAGATCATAAATTTCTGTCTTATTTTTCTATACTTTTTATACAATATCTCTGCGGGTATCAGATCATAGTGGACTAAAAGGCAGAATACGGCTGTTTTATTACAGTTTTGGATCTACAGCGACCAGTCAGGTGTTAAATTCACTGGATTAACAAAAAACTGACAATGCTGTTTGTTTATTTTATCTGTGATACACTTTCTCAACTCCATTTCCAGAAAAGTCACAACATCACGCTGCAGCTGCAGAAAACACCCGTCTCCCGCTGCTGAGATGCTGCAGAAACTTTGTGTAAACTCCTCTCTCTGAGCTGATAGCCAGCCGAATAATCTACATTCACCTTATCCCGACTCACCCCACAGCCGCCTCTCCCTCACGCTCCTCCAGAAGACATCCCAAGCCTTGTTGGTGGAGTCTTTCACATGCTCACTGAAGGATCTCCGCAGAGGAGTTTTCACCGCCGGAGTCTGAGCCATATTCCACATACAGCAGTTACATATTCCCACTGCAAAAACCTGCTTCTCTGGGAGAGTTTCTAACCCATGTGGGCAGTGTTTGCTCCGTCACAGCTCATACTGAGGGTGTGTTTGACTTAAGAGTTCAGCAGAGTGAGGGAGGAGGAGGAGGAGGAGGAAGAGGAGGCAGGAGGGCTGACACTTGATGCAAAAAGTCTGCATGCAATTTGTGAAACACCCCTGTCCTCTCCCTCCCTCCCCACAAAGTTGTGCCTGTGTGTGTGTGTGTGTGTGTGTTAGAGAGAGAGAAAGTGTGTGTGGAGAACTGTTTATGTGATGTGAGTGTGTGTCTGTTTTCAAGAGGATGAATGTGAAGTAGTGCAAGAGTGAAAAGTGTTTTTCTTTCGTGTGTGTGTGTGGGAAGTTGGATTTGGCCCGAAGAGAGGAAATGACATCTAACCTGGGTCAAAGACATCAGCAGCACACACACACACACACACACACACACACACACGTCACACAGCTGCTGACTTGAGACTTGAAGCTGCACAGTAAGAACCAGTCTCAGTTTTGTGTAAAGAAACATTTAAACATTAAATAGCTTTGAAAGGAAAATGTGCACGTGCTGTGTGTTAATGTTTTAATGTCCTGCTGTCAGAGACAGGACAAGACGGACTCTGAGAGACTTGCTCTGACAGATCTCAACTTGGACCCGGGCCTGAGCGAATTGACCAAAGGTCCAAACTGGGTCTTGCTATGTTTTTGAGTGGAAATGACTGACTGCAAACAGCTGCTGCAGCGTAATCACACGATGCTGGGAACAAGACGAGACAATATTTAAATAACAAAATATATAACTGGAAAGACGCAAAACAATGCAGGTGCATTTTGAAACGTCTGTGTAAGAGTTTCTAACTTCTAACTGAACTCCTTTCCTCTAATGAAACATGAAAAATAAAAACAGTATAAATAACAAACATAAATAAAACTACATTTTTCTTAGTCTTATTTTTTAAGAGCAAACAATAATCAAAGTTCTACTCAAAGCTCTGCAAACAGAGACTGACCACCGACTCTTGCAGTGTTTAGAGATTGTTCGTGTCTCTGTTGCTGTTTATTTTTTCTGCCAAAACGCTGGCGCACGATTTCAAAGTGGTGGTAGCATCCTCGACAAGAAATATCACCATGTTTTTATATTGTTTTAACACGTTTTAATATATTCTTATTTAAGTATCTGACAACATCATGGATAGGATTCCTACAGATACAGAGGTAATCAGAAGTAATCAGATACTTTACATACGTGGAAGTACCACATCTTAGCTTCACCACTCAACACTCACACCATCATCATCATCATCATCATCATCGATGCTAAAATCTGTTTGAACACACTTCCTCTCTTGGGAGAGAAGACAAATAAACAGCAGAGGTCAGGACGGCTGGGAAAGAGTAAGAGAAGGAGAGGAGGAGGAGGAGGAGGAGGAGGAGGAGAGAGAGCGAGGGAGATGATGATCTCCATGCAGAGTCAGTAGAATTAAAGACATTAATATACACAACACACACACAGTCAGTCACAACCAACAACCGAGGTCAACACAAACTGTACTAAATAACTCTCACTTAGAGACAGCTCTCACATTCTGTTTGATTAAACTTATGCTAATTTAATACTGCAGAGGGAAGAATTATGTTTGGTTCAGAAATCTTTGAACAAGCGTCAATATGTTGACAGAAGTCTGAATAAGTTTGGCATCAGCGTGAACAACCATTCAGCTGATTGGTTATGGAAATCGCGACGACTGCTGACACGTTTACAGTTCTCTCACACCTTTCTCAAACAAGAATGAGTGTTTTAACCAGATTTTTGATTGAGTTTGTTTACTGTGTCTGACACTGTGTGTTTTTTTTTCCTCCAGTCTCTTGCTTTGCATCATTTAACTCTGCTCCTTCACCCAGTCGTCAGTTTAATGACAGCAGAGCGGCTGTTATCAGTGGGTTATCAGTAACAGTGCAGGAGAAATGGTTTTAATATACATACACTTCTGGTCTCTGGTCACCTGAGAGCTAAGTTTGACTAATTTGGTTTCATCTACAACAAACTGCCTGCTGGAACTGCCATTAGGACCGGCCTCTAATCTTAACTGCAGTAAAGGAAAAGGAAATGTACATGTGATGTCATTTAGATAAACTACTATATGGACCTGCTTCTACCATGAGACTCTCTCTGACGAGTGCTGCTATTAGGAGTCGACTGTCCCGGTCTTTGTGTTCTCAGGTTGTCCAAAGGTCAGATTCTGGCCTGTGAGAAGTTCTATAAGCGATTCTTCAGACTGCAACACCTCCTTCATCTCCAGTTACTAACAATTCTGCTAAATAGCTGAGTCCAGCGGTTGAGATTATATAAGCTTCTGTAACATCTTCATTTACCTCCCATGAAAACGCTCAACAGCTCCTGTCTTTCCTCCATTTAATCAACAACAATCAACACTTGTTCTTCAGGTTTCTCCAATCATTGTGGATCCTCCTGGCAGAGCAGACCAGTACCAGTTGACCAGGAAAACCTCCTTACAGAACTTTCTGCCAGACTCCTGATCACACTGAGGAACTTCTTGTAACAATGGGCATCAACAGCTATCATGAAAAAGCCCAGGAAGTACACAAAAACCAAATCCAAAGCCAGAACCTCAGCCCTACAGTTCACTACAGTTCCTGAACAGGAAACAGCTCCGGTTGATGAGCCACAACAAACTATGGGACTTTTCACCATTTGAACCCTACACCCTACATGTTAAATCAGTCTGCAAAATACTGGAATTAATTAGAAAATGCTGCCGTTTACTGATAAAGATGCCTCCAGTGTGTCAGCACATACACACTGTGTATCAGGTTAACAAACGCTGACATGCAACTTTAATTAACTGCCATAAAGTTATGTGAAATGACATGCCTTTATGATTCAGGCAGTTTAAATCAAATTAATTAAAGCTCTATAATAAAGAAAACAGTTCGACTTGCGTCAGACAACAGAACAAAAAGAGTAAAAGTTGTTAAGAGACTGGATTTGTCATCAAGTTTGTGCAGCTTTGAAACACTGAACTTCACTTGAACTCAACGGCAACAAAGACTTTCTTTGATTCCTCTGAAGTTTTGTCACCTTCTAATTTAACCAAAGTGAAACCAAAGGAGAATTTCTACAGCTGAACAATGTGGACTCACCAGCTCCAAAATTAGACCTCCACCACCTCCAGTCTCAAACCTACTCAGTATAGAGTATCTGTCAGCATGAAAGTCAACATTTCATTTCGCTCCTACACCTGCAGGTTTCAAACACTGCGCTCCAGTATCAAAGCAAAGTCCTTTTTATTCTCCTGCTTTTGTTTCCAAAGCCCTCACACTCAAGTGTTTCAGAACAAAGCTTTCTGAATATCAGCACAACCCAAAGCTTCATCAATTCACTGCTGGTGTTAAAACCATTCAATGTCACTATTACTGCATGCCTTCAATCCCCACCAAGAGCTATTATAATATTTCCAATAGAAAGCAGCTTCTGCCTCCTCCAACCCCTCCCCTCCCTCTGCTGGGAGGTTGATAGGAGACATCTTCTGGCACATTTGTTTACCCTTCAAACAAGACCTAAATTAGTTGCATTCCCAGTGGTTTTCCAAAAGCAGGTAATTAAATAGCACTCAGCTGCACGTTGCGCCACTACAAACTGAACTCCCCTCACTGTGGATCGGAGGGAAATGCCAAGCAGCCTGACAAAAAACAGCCAGAGTCTTACTTGTGACAGAGCACATCCGTTTGCATTTGCATGAGTCTAACTAATGCACATATCCAGAGTGACTCACCACAATGAGTAAGTAGGTGGGAGCCCAGCTACTCGCTCGCTCGCTGACACTGATGGGTTGGCGGCTGCAGGATTCAACTGTGCGGCCTCAGGTTTCCAAGATGATCTGTCAAGCCAAAGTGACGCAGTAGAATTACATAAGAGTCATTCTTTTCTTAAACCCAAAGACTACTAGTCTGTCAGACCTTCATCAGAGCACAAAACAACTCATACAGCAATGAGCATGTTCTCATTGATGAGTGTCAACAGACTTTTACTAAAAATAAATCAGTCGTTCTTAGGATTGGTCTTAAGGATGTTTTTTTACTCAAGTCTTAAGCCTCAAAAGTGTAACTCTTCGAAAGATCCACAAGAGGCTCTCGGTCATCAGAAACCTCAAGAAACCTCAAGGTTTCTGATGCTGGATAAGATTGTTCAGAGTGAAGACGACATGAAGCATGTTGATAAAAAAAGCTATTTTCACTTCGAAAACTCTCTGCTCACTGCTGTTACACCTGTTACTATAGGGGGGTATCATTAAAACACCATACATCCTGAACACATATGATCTGACATCTGTTGTTCCTTTGCTGATATGAATGGGCGAATGGGATGAATCAGGCTTTCCAATAATCCCATTTTTAATTGAGTTACAGTGGAAACACAGCAACGTAAAGAGAGAAGACTGGAACTTTGCTTGATATCCACTTGATTAGTCTGACAGGACTGCTTCAGGTCTCATATTAACTTCAGGGAACAGTAAGGACAGAAAGAATCATTACAGTGACCAATAACTCCTCTAATATTCTTTACATGTGGGCATGTGAGCAAGATACACTTGAAAAAACATCAGACTCTCAACCTTTAAACCATATGTCTGCGTAGGTTCTCGGTCATCCAGGTCATGGTTGTCTGAAGTGCTAGAAACTGGAAGGAAACTGGACGTCTTTTAGGTTTCTTGAAGACGTCTTCAAGAAATCTAAGAGAAGTCCAATTGCCTTCAACTCTAGCACTTACGACCATCCTTTAAAACGGTTTCCACCTGTATTGAGGTGTAGGTTTGGCCACCATGGGGCGGCTGTGGCTCAGGAAATAGAGCAGGTCACCCATTAATCAGAAGGTCAGTGGTTCGAGCACCTGCTCTTTTAACCTGCATGCCATCCTTGGGTAAGGTACTGAACCCCACTGTACTGAACTGAATCTATTGGTGACTGGATTTTTTTTAAATGTTGACTGCTTAACAAGAGTTTCATTTCAGTTTAACTCTAGTGCTGCACATCTTACATAGTTTAGTTATAATAGTCCTGCAATCTATCTACTATCCCCAATCTACTGCTGGACTTTGTAAAGCATTTATGGCTCCAGTACATCAAACCTCCCTAAACTGTACACAGGAGGTAAAACACACTGCCAGAAATACACACTCAAGAACCCAAAATATCATGAACTGCCTCCTCCTGTTGACTTGCTCCCTGCTGCTCGCAACCTACAATATCTTTGATTGTCAAGAGGACTAAAAGCTTTCTTTAACCCATCTCCTGTCCTCACCTCTCCTCCAGTCTTCGCCTCCAGGCACAGAATGTATTGTTAGTCTGGTCCTCTTCTCCTCTGCTGCTGTTGTTCCTGCCCAGAAGCTTGTCACTCATCTTGATGAGCTGTCTACCTTCCGGCAGCATTCAGGCCTCTGGCTGCAGCAAACAGCATCAGGAAACTCTCCACAGGCACTGAGGGAGTGAGCAAAATCCTTTAGCACAGCTCTTCAGCTCGCCTCTGAACTTTTCTTGTCAGTTACATGTTTAGTTTATCTGCATTCTCTCTTGTTACTGCTTTCTGCCATTGTTGTTGCCCTGTGACCCCACTTTGATAACTACAGCCTGGCTCAGTGCTGCCCCTGCTGGCCAGGAGTCCCAGGAGGGTTTCCCAACACATGAATTAAACTAAAGAAATATAAACCACTACAGGCTTTAAAACACTGACCATGTAAACACAAGTTTGTCCACTTGGTTGGACTCGAACCATCCTTTGTGATTCCCCCTCTCTCTCACCTCTTTTCCTCTTCACTTTTCTACCATCCACTATGAAATAAAGGCAAAAACAACTTAAATAAATGATTACAAGTATCCAAAAGTTGTTCAAAATGAGAGAACGTCAGTATGGCTTGAAAGGAACGAGAAGATTTCGAGAGAAAAACAGTTAAAAGAGGTGAATCTATCAAACAGTTGCAGAGAGGAAATGAAAACCTGTTCAAAACACCTGTGAAACTGTTCAAAAAGTACAAATTAAAAAGTATGTACTGCTTTCTGATATGTCTTCAAATAAGCTCTAAACACAACTTTGATGTTTAGCCTTAAAAAGTCACTCATCTGGAGTTCATTCATGTTTTCCTGATGAACGTAATGCAATGTAAACTCCTCTTTTAGCTCTGTTTTGGTCTCTGAAAACTCCAAACTACTAAGTTTCTAAAACTCCATCCCACTCATTTCATCCAGCCTGATCATTTTCATCTCCATCTTTTCATTTGATCCACAGGCTCCTCTGTGGAAAACCCAGTGAGCTCCATACTTAGCTTTGTGGCTACATAAACACTGTACTGATGAAGTGTGACTGCAGCTGAGAATAAACACTCGAGCGCTGAGTGTTTACTGCAGCAGTGGTGTTGTGTAAGGAGCCAGGTCACGAGGAGAGTCATTTTTCCTGGTTTGGCCCTGCAGATCAGAGAGCTGACTTTACTACGATGGTTCTTTTCTTTCACCGGATAAAACTGGCACAACTTCTTTTTACAAATCTGCTGATGAAGAGGACAAAGTCTCCTCAAGCTCTCATGTTTAAGAAAAGTGCTGTGTTCTTCAGATGTATGAACACGAGGCAGCACAACACCACTCACCAACTTCTGCACTGACACTGAAGCTGTGTATTTAGCCAGATTTCTCAATTGTTTTTGTTTGACTAAAACATTTCAAACATAACAGTGTCTGCATCACAGCAGTCCTGCTTTTATTAGCATTTAGCATATTTGATTCTTCAGGTAAAGCACTAAAAACTGCACTGAGCACCTCTGCTGCAGGACTGGTTGGAGAATCTGTTTATTTTTCCACCATGAAAACAATTCAATCTGATCAAAACTACTCAAGTTCAGTTGGTTTTAAGGACAGAACTCTTCTTTCAGATCACAGCACACAAAAAACTAAATTCCCAAACTCCTACATGCTGCAGCATCAGACTTCATTAGATAAAATATTAGCATTTTTATGGTTCACAGCCTGAGGAAAGGCAGGTGTCAGCCACACAATATTTAAAGATTCAACGTGATCAACGCTGACTGCTCTTTTCCTCTTTCGTGAAACAGAAAGCAAAAACCTGGAGAGGGAAAAATAACAACAAAGAGCATTAAAAATAAACTGCAAAAAAACCCTGAGGCTTGGGGGAAACAGAGTAGGAAGGAAAAATAATGACACCATGCTGTGAATTTGACCTTAGACTCATGATGTGGTGAGATAAAGCTGCTCCCTCTGATGTGTTTCTTCAGGCAAACTGATGCCTGACGCTGCATAATGCAAAACACCCTCAGCGATTGTTTTTTATTACCCAGAGATTTGCTGTACTCTTTCTCCTGCTGGGCCCCTGCTTCACATTAATATGGTTAATACAGTTTGATACGCCAGAGCTGCTCAGTCCAGCCACAGTCCTCTGCTGGAGCTCACCACCACATCCCATCAGCTACAGGTGAATGTCCCTGGTTTCACTGCTCCAGTTGGGGAAAGGATTCTGCCCAGTGATCCTTCATCCACACGTCTGGCGTCTGAGAGTTCACAACATCACAACAGGCGTGAACAACAGAGTAGTTTCAGGTGCCCAGTCTCTGCTGACATATCTGACAACCTGAAAGTCACATTGTCAACGCACATTTGGCTAAAACCCACAAAGAACGACAGCACGTCAACAAACCCACACCCACACTCAAACAGAGTCAGCTCACACTGTGCAACACCTGGGTTTTAAGCCCTGAAAAGCGTGTTCAGACTGAACTGTCACTTTTTCAAATTTCACCATTTTGACAGTCCATGTTTATTAACTGTAGCTAGCTAACAACACACTGTGCCTTTGGGTGTATTACTGCTAAATTTCAGCGCCAGACTGATTTCAAAACTGACCACAAGGCCCAGCTATTCCTTTAATTTTCCTCATTTTTCATTTTGTCTCATTAAGTTTTCAAACATTTCCATTCTCTGCATATGTGCAGTTGCATTATGTTGCCTCCCAAAGTAATTCTCTGAAACAAACCTCTGTACTGAAAGCGTGGACTAACTGGGAGAATTAACTGGTTTCTGTGGAGGTCTGCAGTTTTGTTGAGTGCTTTATTGTTGGTGTGTTTTTGTTTGGGGACTGATGAGTTCCTAAATTGGATTGCTTTTATATTAGATAATGTCCGCTTGTTTGTTAGCAAGCAGTAGGAAACAGGGCTTCCAAGCAGGCTTATAAAGTCTAATAATGAAGATTGGAAGCCACTTGGTGACAAAGGGAGTTTATGTGCTAGCTGGTGCCATAAAACTGAGAGGTACATGAGATGCAAAAACACAAACAGAGGAGGATGTGTGTGCAGACACAGCTGCTTTCTGTGTTTCGCACCTTGTATCAAATTGGTTTTATCACTGGACTTTATGAGCTTGTTGCTTTGTGAATCATCTTTGTTCAGCACTGGTTTGTAAACAGTGCCGATGTGCAAACGTAGAGTTTTGGCCTGAGTTTATTCCTGATGAGATACTCAATGAACATACAGCCTGTTCATTTTCACTACACAAACATAAAGAGATGCTGCACTGAGCTGAAGAGACTGTGGTTTGTTGTGGTGATAGTACTTATACTTTTGATGGTTTGTTGACCTGCTACGTTTGAGTACTGAAGCACCATAAACCTGAGACGTCTCTGTCCTCCTCTGTTCGTCTCTGTCTCATAATCTGCCTCTGTCTTTCTGTCCCTCCGGCGCCCGTCCGTCACTTTTTTGTAATATACACAACCGAGTCCCCTCCTCAAAAAGTAATTTCCCTGGGCTTGATACAGCAAAGAAGAATGTAACAGAACCCAATACAGCTGCTGGAAGTGGAGGCATTTCATGACAGCTGGGAGTTTTCATATAATATGTAGTTTCAACAAAGGAATAAGGAGCCTTCAAGCAGTTCACAGCTCCCCCAGTTGAACTTTGTGGGAAACTTTTCAGTACATGGGCCTTTGTTGTGTCATAATAAATTACAGTATTTGAAAGCCATACTTTAGCTTAAACTTATCACATCATTATACACAGTTACAACAGCTGTAAAAAACTCCTTTTAGCTCCGTTTTGGTCTCCACCAACTCCTAAGACAAATATCTAGGTGGTAGTAGTACAAGATGATAATGCATGTGATACTCTTCCCAAAAGGCATTGGAATAGAAGCTTTTTAAGAGAGAGATCCAGAGATTTGTCTCTAAACACATTATTTATGTCAGAAAATTCAGAAAACGTGTGTAAAGTCTGTAAACTGTGTGTTAGAGCATTGTGGAGTCAGACCGTTTCAGTTTTCCATCAGTTTCATTCTCAGGTTTTTTGGGCGGGTCTGAAACTGTGGCTTGATGACGTATCAAATAAATATTAGCACTGCGTTAGCATCAGTGCTTCTCCCGCTTGATTGCTAGCTAGCTATGCCGTTGTTCCACAAATGCATCTTCCCTGGATGTCAGAGTTTGCAGAACAGCTCGGTAGTGGCTTTATTTAAATTTTCAAAGGCATCGAGAGGAGGTGGATTCATTTAGTGAACACCACCAACATCAGATACAACGGGAATTCACTGATAATCCGCTGTCATTTTTGAATGAGGCTGTGGTGGCTTAAACAAGAACAGCTGTACGACTCAAAGACAGCTACTATCGATTTTTCAGATTGTGATGCTAACAGGATGCTAACAGGGAGCTAACGGTCACTGTGCTGCAGCGTTAGAGTGGGCGTGGTTTCAGCGCCTGCAGTGGACACGCCCCCAGCATCCAGATTTTTTTTAACCATTTAAATTTAGCTGGGTGGTTAATAACATATTTCTCTGTGGTGTGACAAACTGCTTTAGATGGATTTTAAGCTGCTAATGCTAAATCCACTCTGGTTGATGAACTGAACCTGGGGTGGGGTGGGAGTCGCTCCACTACATTTTGCTTTGTGATTTTCACTTCATTAGATTTTTTCATTGCGTTACCACTCTAATCAAGAGATGTTGTTGAGCCTAATGAGATAATTTCTCTCTCTCTGGTGAATTCAATAGGTTTTTCCTTTTAATATTTTATCAAAGTGTATTTTCATCTTTTTAAATAAAGCCTGCGATACATGAAAACTGCTTTTTAATCATAATGTATTATGATGATTAAAATATCAGTTGATTGTGGGTTTTTATTAGTAGAAAGAGAACCAAGAGTCCAACTGATGCTGAAATATGACTGTTAAAATTAAAAAGGTTGATTACTGATTCCCTTTTTGTAACAATCTTTTGTGTGTTAAATTCATCAGAGTTCAGAGAATCAGTAACTCTCTTGGGAGTATGGAAATGGTGGCCACACAGTGTGACTCATTTCACAGGCCTTGCCATCATGTAAAGAAAAATGTCTGGTGGAGAACAGCTGTAACATCTGTAAGCTCTGAGCCCTCTGGCCCTTCAGATATCAGCTGGAGATAAAGATGACCGACGGGAGGCTGTACCTCGGCTCAGCTCGGCTCACCGTTTGATCCTCGCAGAGCTCTGTACCAATATCAATCTCTTTCATCACATGACCTCTGAGCCACACATCAAAAGCTACCTGCAGCCGAATGTAACAACCAATCATCACCTCCGTTGATCAGGTATCTACAGGACGTGGAGCTCAGCTGGACGCGAGCTGTTCGACACCTGCAGAACCTTCCTGTGTGCGTCTAAACGTGGAAAATGTCGACAAAACTATGAAAACCTCAAACAGCCTGCGGTGATCAAAGACACGCTGACATTCCCAGTGTGAGCTGCTCTGCTCTACACACCATTACACACACTTTTCAACGTGAAAAATACACAACACTGTCGGCTGTGAATGATCAAAGCCTCAGGAGCTAATCGATCTGATCGGGAGTTTCTGCTGCTGCCACAATAATCATATTTCAGGTTGGTAGTACGGAAATATAAACTACTAAAATCATTTGAGTATAGAAGACAGTTTGTAGTTTACATCTTTGTAAAGACAGAGACAAGTAACACAGGCCACATATCTGCTGCCAAACAATTAATATAGATAGGATTCACCAAATCTATTAAAGCACCAATATGTAACTTTACGGAGCAGCAGCGCCCTCTGCAGCCGTCAATGGTAATTAACTCTGTTTGGTTTTCATTACCCATGATCCCCTGCTTCTGGAGTAGGAAGTCGGCGTGATTCAGACTGAAATATCTTGAGTATGGGATGGCTTTCCAAGAAATTTGCTACAGATATTCATTCTTTGGTTTATGGCCAAACACCGTGTGTTACCGTGCATTGCTTGTTCTTGACATCAGCTTCAGCTGTACTTTGTGTTTAGAGCTAATTAGCGAATGTTTGCATGCTTATAGGCTAAATTAAGGAAGTAAACATGGTAAAACTTAGGGCTACTTAACAGCTGTAGACTCTATTTACTTGTGGGTATCAATCATCAATACATTTTGCGTACTGTCTGAACTGTGTCAGTAATAATCTATGATTCAAACATTTCTATTTTTACACCAGTTTCTTTATTTTATTAAAATATCAAGGTCTTGTATGTAAAGGGCTGGTGAACAGGAGATATACAGCATAATGTTCTCTGATGTTAAAACTCACATGCTTGCTTTTATTTATTGCTACAAACACACTAATGGATGCGCTGTAGCTGTAAGTTGGTGGGTGGTGACATGATTGAACTTAACTCGTACAGCTGACCAGGCTGCTCAGTGAAACATGTTTCCCAAATGAGTTGAGAACAAACAGATGCCGGCATTAACTAGTTATGTTAACATATGGCCATACATCTGTCCACTGTGACCCTTCACAGAAAAGCTGTGGAGACTCTCCGTTAGAGCAGAATGCTTTAGTGAAACACTCACACAATTACCAGAAATAATGTGTTTTATTGTGTTTTAAATACCTTGTTATGTTCTTTCCTCTCGTTCTTCCCTTTGTGCTGCCACTTTTGTCCATGAATCCTGTAAAAATGTGTGTGTGAATGTAACAGAGTGAACTCTGACTCAGTAGGTGTGTGTAGGAGAACTGCCCATTTCTTTGAACACAAAAATGTTCTCACCTTAACTTTAAAGCGTCAATAACTCTGGACATGTAGCCGCAAAGACCTCCAGTCTGATCCATTTCTGTACAGGGGTTGTTCAATTATAGATGTGTCGACATATTTTCTATATTGCCCTTATTCCTTCTGTGGCCACAACACACTCAGGTGAGAGACAAAATATCTGGATGACTCAGAACAAAAGTACCAAGTTGAGAGGAAAGCTTTGAGAGCGGTGATGGACTGATTATTGGTGTTCTCAAAAACAAGGCTTTTTTTTCCTCTTGAAAACAACATGGGCTGATGTGTCAAACAGAGCTGAGGTAAGCTGTCAGACAAACCTCCCAACAAGCCACCTCCTCACCTCATGTCTCCTCTGCAGAGATTGGCTGGAGGGCTGATTGACAGTCCTGACACATCCACACACAGGGGGACAGACAGGAAGTGTTGGATCGATAGTAAACACCCTGCAGATCAGGAACAGAACAAAGGTGCACTGAACACAACATAACTGCTTAATCTAACACTAATTTAATCTGAATTGGAAGGCTACTGATCTATTACAGCTCCAAAAATTATTCAGAACTAACTTGTGTTCAGCCCCGGAGTTTTATTTAACAATCCTCCATGATCAGTTTGTTGTTTATGGCAGAGCATCTACATTAAGGAAGTTTCTGGTAATGATGAGTGGTATTTTTTAATGTAGAACGCAAAAATGTGAGATTCACGCTCGCAAATATATAGATGCTGAATTGTGATGCCTTTATTCACGGTGCGAAAACTCAGAAAAATCAACCTCCATTGCTTCTTCGTTGCGTAGCATTCACGTTCTGTGCGAAAGTAGTCAAAGACAACAGCTTAAAATAAACTAACGTGGCAAATTAATCGCACGAATCATTGACAGGATAATCATAATCCAATCATTAGATCGATAAAGATGCACAGTCCTAGTATTTACATAACTACGATGTTATGTAAATGCACCACAATAAAGGGATTAACTGACAGACTGAATGACTGACTGACTTTGGTCTGACTGGTTAACTGACCGCTCTGCTGCCTGCGTGGAGGGACTAATGCTCTCACATCAATACTAAACACATCCTGTCCTCTGAAATCACATCAGGAGGATGTGGAGGGCTCAACAGGAAGGACAGTTTTGACCCGTTCTATTACACAGTCAGTCGTTATTGATTTTGAACAAGGGCGTCTCATCAGTTTTGTTTGTATTTGCAATATAGCAACAAAGAAGTATTTTGTTAGAAAAAGGTGGATGGACTGTTCAAAAACACGATAAACATTAGTAACAGATACAGTAGCTATCCAGAGGGCTAATTAGCAAGCTAGCAGCAGCACGCTGAAAAGCTAAATATCTTTGCTTGTGAATTTGTTAAGAGTTTGATGAAAACAGACCAGTTTATCTCTGGCTTCATCTCTGATTCTTGTTCACCCTATTTTATCTCTCATTCTCGCTCAGTATCTCTTCTGTTTTTGCTTTTTTCCTCACGTTCCTCTTTCCCAGTGTCCTCTCTAGCCTCTCTCCAGCCCCCACAACACCTCTCCAGGACAATCTACAGGTAAAGATGTGTTTGCTGCCGCAGCGATCCCGACAGCCCCTGAGTTTCCTTCAGACTCAACACGACTTTACTTAGAAATCCATCACGTCTCTTCCTGTGCGCCCCCCGGAGGACGGGTGTTGAAGGCTGGGCTTCGGTCTGGGAATGATGTCATGATGTCTACCTTAATACCTCTGGAAACTGGGATCCACGTCAGACAGATTTCAACACGAATAAACCCTCCAACTCATCCCTCTAACTGCTGAGATTATGTCTGACAATGGAGGAGGAGGGGGTTGGGGGGGGCACGCTGCTATGCTTTGACCCAACACACACACACACACACACACACCTCCACCTCTTCCCTCCTGTTCAGGAAAAGCTGAGCCGAGCAGCTCTGGGATCCAGGTTGGGATCAGGATGGATTGATCACAGCCTGCAGACGTGTGCTCGGGGGATCCAACACTTAAACGCTCAGGGATGAAATCATGTGAGACATAAAGCAACTCCTGCTTTTCTTCTTCTCCTCTTTTACCCAACAAGTCCACACAGCTAAATGATGAAACAGGACTGCATGTCGCTCACTTTGTTAAAGTCATGGTTTGAAGAAATCACTGCGTACTTTTATGTCCGACCATTAGGGGTCAACCTTTTATTCAAAATTCAATTATGTTTTATTTCGTTACAAAAATGGAGGACAATAGCGAGCAGAGCCGTCCTGAGCAGATAATCACTTTACAAAACATCTGAAGTATTTTAGGTTCTACACTGTGGATCGCAAAGTCACCAATAAAGATAAGGGCAAGCAACTGCCTCAGTATTCAACGACAACAGTGTACAGCCTCGTTCGTTCAGTTTAATTTGAACAAATTGCTGGTTAGTGCTAATTTGTTCAATCTAGGATTTCTTTTTAAAGTGACAGTCCTACCAACCATCCACCCTGACCTGACTTTAATATTATATAGTGTGTGATATTAAAACTCAAAATGAATGAGGTAAAATTGGTGATTCAGTCGGATAATAAGGCTACAACCTCCGGCCTCATGGAGCAGTAATGAGCCAATTCTGGGACAAGCTGCATTAAGATGAGCTCTATCCAACATAATTTCAAACTGTATGTTTTGATTTTATGTGAAAGAAGACTTTAACAAAGAGGATTAACTGGGCTGCTTCTGCAAACGTTTGTCTGGTCTCCAATAAAGCGCAGCACACAGCCACTTCCCTGGGCTTTTCTGTCTCCCATTAGACCGTCCTACATGTCTGGAGCATCAAGGCTAGAATGACCATCACATGTGAAGACATCATAGATGAGACCTCTGAGGGGAGGACAGCCCATTACAGAGCTGAGGACATCAGGCAGTGTCTGAGGCCTAACAGGTCGTCAGGGACGTCACAGAGGCAGCAAACAGGTCTCTGATGGACCCAGGCGATGATATGGATCACCAGGATGTGTGATATTGATAGACCTGCAACACCCCTACAACGCCATGACCCGGGACGATGAGCTCACATGCATCTCAAGTTAGTTGAGAGAAGAAATGTCATGGTTACGTGAGCAGATAAAAATCTGCAAACACTTGAGTTTTTGAAGAGCTGCAGCGTGGACCAAATGTCAAACCACAAGAGGCAACAAATAAGTGACAGGGGATCTGGTGAAATCAGTCCGCCCTCCTTTCCTTAATGATTGTTTCATAATTTCCCTCCCTCTCTGGAGACACCCTTAGTGTGCTCAGTGCAGCCTGTCTCAAAGAGCCCTGCACCACGACACAGTTTCATCCCTTTTACCATTTCTCTGTCAGGTTCTCCTCCTTCTACCTGTCTCTGGCCTGGTGAGGGAAAATCCAAGGAGGTTTTTGAGGCCAAGTGTTTGGGCTAAATCCACTTTCCAGTCTCCTGTGGTGCACCAGCAGGGTGCCCTTCAGCCGGGGCTGAAGGTGCAGTAGCTGGAGGGAAGGAAACGGACCCAAGAACATGTAGCTAAGCAAACGGCGTGGGGTGCAGAACGCTCTAAATGGACTTTTTATGGTTTTGTATGATTTGGCGTTTGTGTGGGCGCCGAAATGAAAAGCTGCGTGGGGAACTTTGTGTGTTGGTCGCTCTGAATGGCAGCCTCAGGTAACTACTTGACGTTTTTGGATTTCCCTCAGTTTCAATTCAATTCTGACAAATGTGGCAAATCTACAGCGTCTCAACACTTAACAGGATTTTTTTTTTTGCAGCCTTTTGTTTGTAATTTAGGAAGACACGCTGGGTGGTTTTCTGTTTTTCCAAAATTCAGTGTGTGCAGCTTTGATGTTGATGTTGTTTCAACCAAATAATGTGCTTGGGTAAAGGGGATCCCCAGCAGAAGCAGCAGCAGCGATGATTCCCATGAAGCACAGCGCTAATCAGAAATGGAAATTGTTGCAGTGACAAATTGTGTGCTAATCAGGGATCGGCTTCGGAGGCTTTAGTTTTTTACATATTTTTTACTTTTTCTGCAGGTAATTTCCTGATGAAAACAACACGTGAGTGCAGTTGTTGATTAAAAGTGATGTTGATGGATGCACAAATGGCTGCAGATACTTTAAGCGAGTGTACGTTCGTGCTGTTGGGTGTGGTAAACACTAAACTTTACATCATCTACATTCAGCAGGGAGACACTTTGCTTTGCTGCACGTCAGACAGCAGTTTGACTCACAAACACAACACACAGGACGTCACAGGAAGAACAGAAAGGTTAAGACAGTCTGACAGGCTCAACTGTTCAGATTAACATGGCTGTCAACACAGAGTCAGTTGTAATCAGGTTAAAGCAGGGAATACTACATGCTAATGAGTGTCAGATTCACTTTGCTGCTGTTTCATTCTCTCTCTGTCTTTTCTACCGTATGGAGAAACCATGTCATCTCTCCTGATCACAGCTTCATCAGAGCAGCGTTGATATAACCTCACCTCATTAAATCAGTATGTATATCTGTAGAGAAACACTGCACTTCATCTCCTTGGAGCAGAACTACAAGGACAGTCACTAGTGGATTTTGGCTTTGTGTCTGCTTGCTGTGTAAATTTGCAGCTGGATGCGAACATGTTTAACAATTTTAAAGTGTGATAATATGTCTCTGGCTAGCATCCAGGCACTTTGCCTTGCTAGAAACGCTCAAACACTGCAGCACAGTGACAGTTAGCATCCTGTTAGCATCCACTGAGGCTAACACGGTTACAGTGCTAGGAGCGGGGTTATGCTGAGTGGTTTCAGACCCGCCCATAAAGTCCTGAGAATGAAACTGATGGAAAACTGTGAAACAGTCTGACTCCACACTGCCTAACACACAGTTTGCAGACTTTACACGTTTTCAGAATTTTCTGACAGTAATGAAAATATTAAAGCTCAGCAAGTTGGAAAAATGATGATAATCACTTCATAGGAACTAAACTAAAGTTTATAAACTTGCATGCAGCAAGTGAGACAGGGAGATAAACATGAAAAACTTCCCCCGATTACAGAAATGAACTTTGGTCAACACATCCACAACAAGGAGACACTGCTCCCACCACCAGGCCAGCGTAGGCTGGAATAATGGAGTTCATTTCTTACATTTAGAAGCAAACTCCCTGTTTACAGCTTCTTCTTATGTGCTTACAGCATCACTCCAGTGTTTACAGGACGACCTCAGGACAGGGAGACAGAGTGAGTGCATTAGTGTGAGGGGAGCCTGAGACCGACTCCAGCCTTGGAGTCTATCGAAGTGGTTCTTAAGCTGAGGTTCAGGACCCAGAGTGGCTCTCAGGACGGACACTGATGGGACCTCTTATAACAAAAGTAGTTTCTGTAATGAGCTCCCAGCCCAGGGACCCGGGCTAAAAAATCCCTGCTCTCCTCTGAGACTGGATTCAAAATGCAAAAGTTTCAGGAGCTCAATTACCACCTCCCAAAAAGGGACATCCAGGGGCCGGGACGGGGGGTTTCCACAGGTTCTTAGCTAATGGTGGAGTGGTTTAATTCCACTGTTATTTCATCTGCAAACACACAGAAGTGTGAAAGAAAGAGCCATTGTCCTTAAAGCTGGCGTGGTGAAAGGGCAGTTCCACAAGACAGATGCTTCCCACCCCCAAGCTGGGGATTCGGGTCCTGTGTTAAAAGGACCAGTGGTAAATGCTGTTTAATAAGGTATGAGTAGTTTAAGTGTAATTACATGCTTTGTTTATAAGGTAGTACACAATGCTGTGCACCTAAAGCTGCAAGGCAGAATTAAAGAGAATAAAATCACACAGCACATTGTGTAAGTAGATCATGATTTCCTCAGGTTGGTATCCACTGAACCCATTTTATCTCCCTGTGACTCATGTCTGGGTACCACCTCCAACCCCTCACCCTCTGATCCCCCACCCCCTCTCATTTCCCACATTCCTCCGAGCTGACGTCTCCTGCTGTTGTGTAACATCCATCGCCCTGCAGAGAGGCCAGCACGCTGCAGGGTCCTGACAGGTAACTCCCCAGACGGCCATTTGCCTCTGCTGGCAGAAATTAATCCCACGCTCTGCTCGTAAAAAAAGAAGGAAAAAAGTATGGAAGCCATTACAGAGAGAGAGAGGGAGAGTCAGGAGGGGAAAAAGAGAGGAGCAGTGACGCTCCACCAAAAAAATCTCTCTTTTCAGTATGTGAACATCATAGATTTACAGCAATTATGGCCTCCAGACTTGTCAAACCAGTCCTATAACATAAACCACTTGTCTGGCGTCTCTCAGCTGTCATTATATTATATTAAGTCATTACATTAAAGATGAGGTGTATAACTTTTGCCTCGCGGTGAGAGGGAAGGGATTTAAATCATGTTCGAACTACAACAAAGATGACAGAGCAGCCGAGGTCACACTCGTACCGCTGTCTCGTCTAGCTGCCGCTCGTCAGCAGCTGGAAACCGACCGGGTGAAGTTTTCATCTGCTGAGGTGGTTAAGTTACTGTGGAAAATAGCAGAGAATACAATGTGTTAGCCGCTAATGTTAGCGTGTCTTGTTCCCACATGCTCAGCTTGTCTTGTTGTGGATTTCTTCAGTGTCGTCATCAGGTTTACTACTAACTCCGCACACAATCACTCAACACAGAGCTTTATTCTGAGATATTTCAGCTCAAGGTGCTTAAAAACGTGACGAAACAAACAGAATCTGTCCACTGCTAACAGAACGTCCTGGGTGATCACTGCCTCTGAAAATAGCATCTACTGCAGTATAATTGTCGCAAAGCGGCCCGAAAGGTGATGGAAATGAAAAACCACCGGACTGCAAAAAACACCAAAAAAAAGATGTTTCATTGGCTCACAGTCCACAGCGCTATTTTCAGAGAGCTCATCATTGCTGTGTGCACCTGTGTTCCTGTTGCCTTAAGGCATGCTGAGTATCTGAATGTTTTCTGAGCCACAAGGTCAGACAGACAGTGGCGGTGTTAGACCACTCACACACACACACAACAGGGATGAGAGAGTCTTAAATTATTCAAGAGCAGACAAAACCCAGACCTGGTAACTTTTCAAAGTGTGGAAGAGAAGGCTTCTCTGTCAGCAGAGTCCCCTGGGTGCACAGACACACACACCTCTCCACAGTCTGACCGCTCAGGCTGAGTTTCCTGCTGGAGAAAACAACACCGGTCCCTCTGTGAGAAGACACACAACGCCTCCAAACAAGCAAGCAAGGGCACACACAAGGCGAGGAAGGCGGGGCGGGGGGGTAGAAGTAAGCGATGAGAGCCGGCCTGCAGGATTTGTCCGAGTTTAGCTTCAAACCAAATTAAAAATCAGAAAATACGTTGTGGTCGTGCTAAATTAGGAAGATAATGTGGTGACAGTGATGCAGCTGAATCTGATCTGTGTTCTTGATCAAATCCATAAAAAACTTGAGCGTCTGTTTATTTTTCAAGAAGAAGAAAACGTCAGTATTTTTCCTTGTAAGCGTATTATCTCCTCTATCCATGAGGAGCAGGTTACATTGGGTCATTTTGACCCAAAAATAGACTCCGTGTCCCTTGATGCAATAAACGCTGAGTCAGAGCTTTTGTCAAGAATAAGGAATAAAATTCTGGGTCAGTCACTGAATTATGAAGAAGCTCTGGCAGGACACTCTGCTGCATACACAAACGCACCATTATGAGCAGTTCACTGAGCCTCAGTTTCACTCAGCGTTCTTTGGTATGATCATTAAAATGCTGATGCGCTGTGGGTTGTCTCCTGCTCACTGATTCACAGAGGGTTAACAACAAGCTCAGAGCAGCTCACTGTTTGGAAACATTTGTTTTACCTCTGGTGGAGGTTTATGTGTGTTAGATTCACTGAACTAGGTCTCTGTTTCTGGAGCACCTGAAGCAGTGCTGTACAGTTTTCACTATCATGGGTAATGACTTCCTCACTCATGGTTGTGGTAAGTTGTGGGTGGAGAGAGCAGCAGCTAGCATAGTAAAAACAAGAGAGGAAAATGATTTTCAGCTCCAAAAAAAAAAGGGGAAGCGAAGGGAAGAACTGCAGAGACCATCATCCTTTGCGCTCCGCTCGCTCCTTCTTAAAATCTACAGTGAAGATGGCGGACGACGAATGATGGTGACTGTTTTTTTCACTTTAAAAGTAATGCCTTAATCATTGTTCTTCATTTGCTTTTTCTAAAATTAGACTTAGACAGACTTTATTGATCTCTTTGGGATGACTCCCTCAGGGAAATTAAGTAAAATATCATAATGAATATCTGATCGTGGAGTTATCCGTAAGCAACAATCATATGTACTTTGCTTCTGTGAGCAAACCCTCAGTGAAAAACGTTTTGCTTTTACAAATTAAAGTATTATTTATGTGGATGTGACGGTGTCCTGTGGGGCTGCAGAATGAAAAGGCGTCCCCAGAAACGTCGTCATGTAAAATCTAGGTTATAAAACTTGGAGGCAAGCCTATTCTTCAGAATAACCGAGCATGACAACAGACTGTAGAGGTGTAATTGTTGCCATTCATGCTGCACACAGAGCATTTGATAGAAGCAGATTGATGCCAGAGGTTAACGCCAGCACCTGCAGAGCCGTGCCGCTAATAAACAGCCTCAGCATTGTCTGTCCTCAGCCCCTCCACTTGCAGGTTCTTCATTAGCTCTTGGCACTGTTGTGGCAGCCTGAGCCTCACATGCAACACTTTTTTTTTCTATTTACATACCAGTTTCAATGAATAGTAATGAGCACTGTTGTTGTTGCTCTGTTTGCTGATGACCTTCTCAGTCTCTCCTGGCACACATATTATTCTGTCTCACAGAAACGAGTTGCGTCGGTACACGCAGGCCATCAGCAGTTTTAATACAAGCTTAATAGACTTCCCTGTGTCTGACATCCACTGCTGCCTGCTGTCACAACACGGCTGTGACGGCACATACATTATACATGATAAGTGCCATTTGCAGAATGCACACAGTGAGACACTAAACAATCAATCAATGTGACCTCGTTCATATATTTGTCAATAACGGCATATGGCTCAGATATCTCCACACAGAGGGAACATTAAAACATCCCTGCAGTCCTGATAGGAGAAGGAGCTTATGGTTTATGGAGACCTCTTACAGTCCTTACAAGTACCAGGAATCAAAAGTGCCAAAAGTTTTTTTGCATGCAAAGAATCAGCTACCTAAGAGCCAGTGTTTTATACTTTGTGACTGACACATGTGGACACTTGTCTGCAAAACAGCCGATGATCTAAATAATTTCTAGTTATTTTCTAGTTATTTCTCTGCCTGTTCTTGACTCAAATACTCAGGCTTAAATGTTAGCTGACTGCTTCATTAATGTAGATTTATGAGGACATGTAGATGTAGACAAAAATAAATCATGCATCATAGGTTAAGATTAATATGAGAAGTTGCATAAGATGTTTTAGTCATGTGGAACTGAGTTCATCAGTCACTGAAACATACACGTTTTGACTTTCCACACATTCAACAGTAATAACTCTCCATAATAATCTTTATAATGAATGTCCTGAACTCTGACCTTCACTCAAAACTTCTTCACGAGGAGAGTCACATTTTCACCATCATTACAGCAGGTATAGAGGAGTGAACAGCAGCACTGTGGATTTAATTGGCTGTCCTTGAGATTCGTCCGGTGACGACAGGAAACATCCACTTACACCAAACACGTGTCACACTTTGAAAAGACGGCTGATCGTCTGAGACCTGATCAGCTGAAACACACAAGTTATTTTCAGCTGTGAAACTGCACAAAGACACTAAAGCACCGTGTCAACACTCCTCTGAGACAGGCCATCATACTGATTAAAAGCAAAGTCACTTGCAATCCAGTCAATATGACCAAAAAAGCACCCTCACTGGCAGTGGTAACAGGCAGGAAGATAACAGCAGCAAAAGATGTGCTGCTGTTTTTATTTCATTACATCTCACTGTAAGAGATCACTTCATGTCATCCACATTTTGTTAGAATCTTCAAGTGATGGCAAACAACCAGGAGCTTTTTCTCTTTTTCAACCCACTACACAAAAATAACTGCTCCCCCGCTGCTGTTCTCCAATCACGTTCTGCTGCTGCATGGGCCATTTTACTAAATTACACCTGTAATCACTCAGTAAGATTTCAGTTTGGGTTATGACAGAGCCCTCCGGCTGGAAATCAGGAAACATTTCAAATATAGTTTTGTGTTTTGAGGAACATTTTAAAACTGTAAAATTGAAACATAGCGTTACAGCTGCTTTAGTTCAAAAACAGAGACAATGATATCACTGTGTATATGATTTGATGAAAGGTGAATATCTATCAGTTAAAATAACAGACCTATGTTCATCATCTGGACATAAACACCTCTGAATGTAGGCCTGAGTCCGTCAGCTTGTGTGTTTATTTATCTACCTCCAAACTGGCCAATAGAATAAATTAATGAATGCAGCCAAGGTGAAAGTCTTTGGAAACTGAACATGACTTCAACTCACTCAGTCCACGCTTTTCTCTCCCACTCGTCTATCTGTAATATCTGGTCAGGGTTGGTGGTGGATTAGAGGCTTGGAGGGTTGTATGTTTATAATGAACAGAAAAGACTTAAAGGCTCTCGGAAGCAGAAGCCGTCCTCTGGGACGTCAGGAGGAAATGGCAGAACCATGTCGCAGACAGAAAACACCAGAGTTGTGTCTAATGCACTGATACTAGATGTGTTCTGTTTGTATAGTTTGTAAAGTTTCTAAATGTAAAATTGTCCTTTCTGTGGTCTTGATCTTTACTGGCATTAAACTGTGCTACCAAAACCTGCTTCTCTACAAAAGCTGCACCTACAATATAAAACCCTTTATTGCCAGTTGAATGTGTCATGCTATGTGATTATCATCATCAACAAATGATGCATTCAGGCACAGTATTGAGTGTAGGCTGTTTCCATTTTAGGCTGAAGACCTTCTCCTTCATTTCTTTAATGAGATTAAGAGGAAGAAAAACTCCTACAAGCCTACAGATGGACAGACGACGACCCCAAACGTCGGAAAGGTCAGACAGTGTCTTTGCTGGCAGTCCTCTCCTCCAGCATCAATATATAACAATATAGACATCTAATACCCACACAGGAAGAACACATATTGATAAATCTGCAGCCTCTGATTTGTGTCGCAGCTTCCTGTAACGTCACTACACACAGGCGTCCATTTTAACCTGAATAAACCACTGACAAATAAAACACCTGGACTCACACTGACTGATCAATTAGAACACAGTATTCTTCAAAACCTTACGTTTTTATTTGTTTTACTTGTTTTGTAATTTATCATTATGTTCCCTGTTGTTTTTATATTTATTTACACTAAAGAACTTTGTGTATGTGTTCAGTGCCATATAGACACAGTTATTGTGTGTTTTGTGTAACATGTTGCATAATGTATGCTTGCCTTCCAGTGTGTTTCACTGGCATGATGCAGTTTGAGTCTTTAATAACAGGCTTTGTTTGTAAAGTTTTATCAGCTTTGTACAAGCATCGCCCGCCGCATACAGGTCGCAACCTGAACAGAGACGTTTTATGGCTGACATGCTTTGTTTAGCGTTCTCTTTGGACACCCGCCGCGCTGACGGCCGCCTGCTTGACAAACAGCACGCGCTAATTGCAACCTGACAAATACAAAAACAAAACCACATGCAGACGTGCACGAGAAGTTCAAACAGTCCACAGAGAGTCGCATATTTCACGAGCTGCTCGTAACAAACAGTGGGTGGTCGGGAGAGGAGCATCCTTAACAGATACAAGGTTGTGTTTTTGCAGCAGTGATGAATGGAGCGCGCACATCGTCAGAGCAGAGCTGAATCAATGAATAATAACTAAAACTAGACCCTGTGGTTCACTGTGTGCCCTGAAGGCTGCAGTTTAAACATTATTAGGTTGAATAAATAGCTGCTGAATTTGAGGCAAAGCCTTTAGTTCTGTCAAAGCCGACTGCAGTGCGTAAACACTGAACTGTAAACAGCCTAGGAGTCCTTTCCCCACCAGTGAGGCCGGTTAACACTGATGTGAAACACATAGCAGCAACGCCTCGAAACCAGAACCAGACCTGAGTCAGATCCACAGAAAACTGAGGGAGTTTCAAGTACTCATCCTGAACTGCCCCTCTGTCCCAGAGGTGAAGTAAATCTCAAATAAAAGCTGGTGTTCAAATAAAAAGGAGAGTAAAGGAAGGAAACATCATGTTTCAACAACATTATTTCCATCAGTACTCAACACAGTCATCAGATGAGTCACTTCATCTATAAATAACTATTCTCACTCACTGCTTACTTCAGTGTTGAAGCTAATGGAAAGGCAATGTCCAAAATACACATTCAGGTTTATTTTACTAAACATTATCTGTTTGTTTCTATAGATTTCAATTATAATTCATATCTGTAAAGGCCCTTTTCTCAAAATGAGTTTTTTCTCACACACAAAGCCAGAAATCTCCACTTCAGCAGCATTTACTTCTAAACTTCCCAGTTTTATTCCTGTCTATATTCTGAAGGTTTTCACAGAGGGGTTTGATCATATATCATTCACAGCCTGATTTATAGAACATTTTATTCCCAAAAACATTTATTTATTTATGAGTGTATATTCTGATTTATGGAGTGATGAAAGGAGAGACCCAAAATCCCCTCTGTAAAAACCTTTCACTCTGGTATATCAACGAAATGAATCAAGAGTTCTGGACCTGGATATATACACAAATAAGTGTCTTTTTAATCAGATAATGTGCACATTAAAACATAAAATTTCAGGAAACCTGTTTTGTCTGAACGTAAATCAACAACTGGTGAAGATTTGTGATGATATCTGTTAGTTCAGACTGTTCACCTGCAGTGTCTCACTGAATTAGATGATGAGAACAGTGCACATCTGTTTCCTTAAGCTTCTCTAAGGAAAGCATCGGGGGCTGACAGAGCTCATCCTCCAAATGAACTGCAGGGCTGTTTCTCACAAGTCAGGATAAGATTCAAACTAACAACAGGAAACACACCAGGGTTTACGGGTAGTAATGAGATGGAAGTTTACATCTGATCACCAGCACTTGGAAAGCAGAGACACGTCCATTAAAGATCAGGTTACTTAAAACTCCAATAAACAAACCGCCTGTGAATTGACTTCTTGTTTACATGAGTGTTTGTGCCGTGTGAATCTAAACAAAGCCAAAGTTAACTTTTCCATTTCAAGCTCAGGCCAAATTAAACAAGCTCATCACATTTATATTCTTCTTAGGACATCAGAGACAGACGGGGCCAACTTAACTGTGAGTTGGAAATATTAAAAAAAACATCTGATAAACTCACTCAAACGCGTCTGAGAACTGAGTCTTTAATCACTCATGAGTGTGTTGCATAGGAAAACAAGTTCAGAGAACAGAACCGTCGACCTCTACACTCACAAAGTCAGTGTGCTGAGATTTAAACAGCCGCTTCCTCGCACTTTATTTGTTCAAAATGTTTCAAACTGCCTTACAGTGCACTGAAGGAACAGATCAATGCAGCTTAATAACTGATGAAAACACTGCTGCAGGAAATAGGAAATTGCTCTTCCTGTAGTGTCCTTGGCCGCTGGCTGTTCTTCGCTTATTTAAGACAATGAGATTTCTCAATTAGGCCATCCAGAGCTGATTATTAATCCGGCAGCATGATGTGACTCAGCAGCAGCTTATTAGACCACGTCTCACCGCTTCTCTCCTCTGCTCACCTCGACTTTGTTTCTTCCATCGTCCCTCCACTTTTTTTATCTTGTTTGTTAATCCTGTTCACAGCTCTCTCCTCCTCCTCTCACACGCTCAACCCGTGGTGAATCAAACCAAAACTGTCTGCACGGCTTCGACCAGAGATAAGAGATGATATATATTAGGTCAAACTAAACTTTCACTTCCCTGAGTTAAAAGCAATCTAACTATGAGGGAAACTATCTTCACTGCAGACAAAATGGACAAAAAAAAGATTCACGACTCAAACTGTACGTGCACAAAAACCCATGGTTCTGTTTTACAAATCCCGGTCACTGTGGAACCTGGAGCCCAACTTCTGCTCCTACTTTTAGCCAAAAAAAAGTGGGGGTACACTTTCAATGATTATCATATTGATGACAGGGCTCTACAACAATGCAACAAGATAATATGACTTAAACTGTGACTCTCACTCTCTCTAATGACAAATGAGAGGCTGGAGAGGGGGATAATCCTGGTGTTAATGACCCAAATGAACAGCTCATTCAGTTATTCAGCATGTGTGAATCCACAAAGTTCCAATGCACCAAAAACCCAACATGATGAAAGTAAAATAATAAACACTAATACCTGACTGTTTACAAAGTCTGTTAGCCTGAGTGCACTCTTTGTTTTGTAGTCGCGCTTTAATTGGAGCAAACTGAGAAACCAACCGTCTTTACTTCTCTGTGTAGAGTGAAAACAGTTCCTACCACGTCTGTAGAAATCCCCGTCGTCACATTAAGGAGTCCTCAGCAGCAGCAGGTACCACACCTGACCGCTAAAGCTCCTCCCGACCACAGCCTCCACCCTCCGTCCGTACAGGTGAAAAACGGCTTCTTCCAAGATGGCGGCAGTTCGGCTAACTAAACTAGCTAGCCCGAACCATACATCCATGTAGCGAGCGCGGGAAAAAAAACACACTTTTGCGGGCGTAAAAAAAAGTCCCAGACTGACACACGTCCCTGCGAGTTAACTAAATAAACAGTTCACACGCCAAGATAAAGGAATATTACACAATAAACACTGAATAGTCCGCGAAAACAAGTCTCTCCCTCTCTGCTTCACTTCGTCACCAATCAACTCTCTTATCGCGAGATTACCCAGAGACCAACAGGAAATCACACTTACCCAGTAGACGGTTCTTATTAAACCTTTTAGGAACTGAACAAGCCTAGAAAACACCGTATAAAAATAAATATATATAACATAGTATATTATTATTCTATATCAAAATATAATAAATACATATCAACAGTAAATAACTACATCGTCTCTCTATTGTCAAGATGATAGAAAAACACAGAATAATTGATATAAATCGGATTATTACAAAAGTTTTTTTGAAGTCAGACATAACGTGGTGTGATCTCTACACTCATAATCCTTCAGAATGGTATGTGGACAACAGGTTTCTCTTGGTTTTGGAGACTTTAATCAGCCAAATTCACATGAATGGAGCAGAATGTGGCTCACGCTACAGCAGGTCCAGTGGAGTATTGATACTGACTCTGAGCTCATGATGTTGATTGACTACATTCTGTCATCCACACTCTTGTTAATGAGATAGGCCTGGCTGTAATTTGTTAACACGTCTTAAACTGACAATTAGTGGGAACCATGTTAATGTCGCCCCCACCTCCCTGCGCTGTCTGTGAAGCTGCCTGCAGGACTGACTTCCTTTCTCTTACATGAAGTGACTGTCAGCTTCTCCAATATCCTCCACCCAGTTGATTTATAGCTCTTCTTTTCTTAATGTGACTCTTACTACTGAGATTTCACTCTCTCTCTCAGGATGTTCAGGCCCTGAAGTGCTCGATTATGTCATGCTGAAAGCACATTATTTCAGTTTTTGTTTTTCAAAATCAAATCCATGAATTAATCAGTATTTAATCTGAATATTTAAATGGAAACTGTGCTGCAAAGGTTTACATTCAAATGAGATTATAAAAACACAGTTTGCAGTGCCAAAAAATAACTTCAACTACATTTTCTCCCCACATCTCTCCTCACTGTTTAACACAGTAGGCATGTATCCTCACCGTCAGAGCAGGAGGATCATCTTTGCATCCTGGTGGCCAACCCTGCACAAACCGGATCTGGGTCACGGCCTTTGACACAACAGTTCTGGAGGTCAGAGGTCTGACTGGGAAAAAAACAAATACTCTGGTGATTTTAAACAGTGTAACATCAACAAAACTCTCAAAATGGAGATTATTTACTCACTCTGTATCAGTTAATGACACGTCCACTGATGCTACTGTGTGTAATATTCTGACTAAACTGATGTAAACTGTGTGTTACAGCTTCTTATCTGTCACTTACCCTCATCTGTTTTCTCGATGTATCCAATTAAGCTCTGCTGACTCTGCAAATATTCACCTGCTGTCTGAAGTTATGGTGCAGAATGCAGAGTAAGAGGTGGAGAACAGGTGAGCAGGTGGCAGCGGGGAATCAAAGTAACTGGGAATGATGGGAAAGACTGTCTTTTCAAGTCTCTAAACAGCAATTAAAACACTTTATTCTCTGTTGATACTTTTGACAGTCGAATTGAGAAAGTTTAAAATGTAGTGGAAAAGTTAAAACAATCTAAAAGTGTAATGATAAAAAAAATTGGCATGTCAATCATAAATGCAGAGTGTAGTTTTAAAAAGGTAATCACATCCCCCCGAAAAAATCCTTTAACAAGACTTCACAAAGAAAACACAAAGGAAGGAATTAAAACAGAGGAGGAACGACAGCAAATCCAGAAGATAAAAACTACTGAGTTGGACGGCAGGACATAAATATGGAGAAAAACCATGAAACAACATGAAGGTACAGTAAAAAAAAATGACAGGAGAAATAAAGCTGTTTTTCTCAGTGGTTGTTTGTGCTCATTTTCCCTCGGTGCTGAACATGCTTGTTGATTAGATTTATTGTCGTTACGAGCCGATGACAGCGGTGTAGGACGGGGCGAGCTGTAAAGGATTATTACACTGTAATGAAATCACATCTCAGGTTCTGGTGACTTATCCACCCCCAAAAACCTCAGAGGTTCACTGTGCAGGATCAGAGGAGCCTGGAGAAAAAACTGTTACTTACTGTTCTAAAAGAACACGATAAGTCCTTATAAAATGATCCCATGCAACTCACAGAGGAGGTCATAGAGGGAGGCCCCATGACCTTGACAGAGGAATATTTCAATAAAGGGTTTGTTATAGAGCTTACAACTGTAATCATATCATAAATCAAAGTACCACGTGTACACACACACACTCAGGGGCTGCAAGGTCACTTTCAGGTGAGTAATTACACCAACATATCACAGGCTTTTTAATCAAAGGCTCCTGAAGCCAGGTTAGAGAATCAAACACACCTCCTCCATCCTCTGCTCCACACTGATCCTGAGTCAGGATATGAAACGCTTGTCTCTGTGAATGATCAGAAGGACAGGAAGTATCCTCTCAGCAGTAGCAGTGTATATTAGCTGATGTAGGCAGGTTTGTCTGTGGTGATGCTGATTAATAATTACATGCATGAGTAGCTTTTCCCTGGTTTCTGTCAAACAGCTTCATTTTTTCACAGTGTGAACATGTGTGCAGATTTTATTTCCATTGTTCTGCACGTGCTCCTGCACACAGTGCCTTCATTTTGAGTGTGTGTGTGTGTGTGTGTGTGAGAGAGAGAGAGAGAGAGAGGGATGCATGCTATCTGTCTTTGAACGAGTGTTTTAATTAGGGCTGCTAATTGAGCTGTTAAGCCAACCTCCGTCTTGATTACACACCTCCTAACTGCTCTCTGGGCAGCTCTGCGGTCGGCTACAGTAGCTCCCACCCTGCAACACTCAGATCCCTGTGAACGCCACGGGGGGGGGGGGGGGGGGGGGGGGAGAGTTTACGAAGGAATTTACTACTTCAAAATCTGTATTTCACAACTGACTTTGTCTTGAGTCAGCAGCCCAAACGTGTGTCACTTCTGAAGCATAGTGTGGTTTAATCATCACACCTGAACAAACTGTTGAGAGCACAGGGCTTGTGATTGGATGGCTGTAAACCAGTTGAAGATCCCAGTGTAACAGCAGCAACACTTAACTTCCTGTGTGGCAGGAATGTGTTCAAAGAAATCCAGTAATTCCTGAGTCCAACAAACAGACGGGCAACAGGCCGTCACTGTCCGTTGTCCACGAGCCTGGTGGCAAACAGCGTCCTGGATCTTGCTGGTCTGGGGCCTCGAGGCTGTGATACTGGTTGCCAGATGGCAGCAGCTGAAACAGGCTGTGATTAGAGGTGACTGGAGTCTCTGATAATCCTGTGGGTTTTACTGACTCACCGACATCCACTGATGAGCTGGACTGTCTGCACGACCCGCTGCAGAACTGCAGAACAGCTGGACGGTCACTGGGTTTGTTAGGGATGGGCCAAGAACAGCTTGTGGTCAGTAATGTATGGAAAGGTAGAGTTTAATAGAAGTAAACCAAACTGGTGTCTTGGAATAAGTGCTGGGTAAATTTTTCTAAAATAATAATAATCTAATTTAATGATAATAATAACCTCAGTTACAGATTTCACTTCATTAAGTCAGATTTTATTGATCAAGGCCGGCACTGGAGAGGGTTTTAGAACAGTAACCATTTTGTTTGGATGTGTTATTTCAAAATTGTGCACAAAAAGATGTGTGCTCTCTACAAATGCCACTTCATCAGCAAAATAAAAAGATAAATAAATAAAAATGAGCTGATGTCTGACACATCTTCACTCTCTGCTTTCACCAAATAAAAGAAGTGAGATAGAAAAAAAAAGCTGCTGCACATGTTCTATTCTGAGACAAAGACCAGAAAAAAACTGCAAATATGAAATAAGAAAAGAAGAAAACCACGAGTGATTGTGCGTCCTGCTTTTGAATGTAATCTGCTGTAAGAAGCAGAGGCTGCTGGGAGAAAATGATGTTATATGTCCATTTGTAATTACAGTGAACAGCAGGGAAGGTGTAAAGAGGAGAATAAATGCAGCTGTAGAAAATCTATTGAGGCTGGAGTGTGATCACCAAGAGAGATGGAATAAAATGATATTTGGTTTTTGTATGTGTGAAAAAAAACAAAGAAAAACCTCAAAGACACTTCAGTCAGCATGAGTCTCAGTGTAATGGTGGATTTCTTTCATTGTGAATCCGTCTGAGACAAACAATTCAGCCTCCAAAGCACATCCATCCTCCTCTGATAGAGTGTGTGTCCTGTGAGTCCAGGTGTGTGTGAGGCCTGAGAATTTTCCATCACTCACTCACTAATAATCACATCCTTCACTCATTCATCTGTCCATCTGATTTTGGCAGCAGATCTCCCCCCATCCACTCTCTTCCCTCCAAAACAAACATGGCCGCCTGTATCAGAGCCACTGGCTCTGATAAACACTCACACAGCTCGTCCTCGTCTGTCAGTCCGAGCGCTCGGTGCGGGCAAAACAACTTTTCTAAATTCGACATAATCTCTCGCTAATATTCTGCCGCAGTCTTCACCATGTCAGGAGGCGGCGTAGGGAAACAAATTATGGCGTGAAGGGTGCTTTATTTTCTTTTCTGTTATGTTTTTTTTTCTCCCCAGAGCGACCTAATGTGTGTGTGTGTGTGTGAACTCAATTAATGCTGGGTGGATAGTTCAGCTGTCAGTTTGAGGTGCTGAAAACACATTTGTGCGCTCTCACACACAAACACAAACTCAGACTGATGAGGACACACAACAGAGACATGAATGCACACACCCACATGTTCACACACACACACACACACTGACAGGAACAAAGCAGTGAGGCTCAAAGAGTCCACCAGGTGTGAAAAGCAAAAATAGTCCATTTATTTACACCTGAAACAGGAATTAAAAGCAGCAAATGATTCAAAATGCGACACAGAAAAACTAAAGGCCTGCACAGCCTCACAGGTGTGGCTGAGCACTTTAATAGGAACACCTGTACACCTGCTGATTCATGCAATGATCAGTCAAGTCAAGTCAGGTCCAGAGAGACCAAACAGTTCCCACCATGAGCAGCAGGAGGCGACAGCGGTGAGGAAAAACTTCCTTTTAAGAGGCAGAAACCTTGAGCAGAACCGGACTCAGTGTGGACGTATTTCATCTGTAGAGACCTGTAGAGTCTGATCTGTGACGACAAGCCTCCTGCTGCTCCCTGAACCCCGCTCAACACCTGCTGCTATATTTAGAAATGATTAGTACTGCTTGTAGTATTACTGCTACTATTACAATTACAACTTTGTCATTACTATTATTACCACTATTGTGTTATTGATACCAGTTTACATCTTTATAAGGAATCTGCATTATGCTATGTCCTCCTGTCGCTATTTTGCTTGAGGTTCCTGCCTCTTTAAAGGAAGTTATTCCTCTCTGCTGTGGCCTAGTGCCGCTCATGGTGGGAACTGTTGGGTCTCTGCCTATAAAACATATAGGTCTAGACCTGCTCTATAGTCATAGGACCAATACATTTTAAATGCAACAACAACTGTTGAGCAGGATCGTGGGAGCAGCAGGAGGCATGACATCACAGATCAGACTCTTCATTCGCCAGTCATGTGACAGCAGTGCACACAGAAAATCACCTCTGTGACAAACCAAAATGTCTGCCACTGATACTGGTTGGTGAGTCAGTTAGAAAACATTTTATCTGGAGTCACTGTGAGCGCTCATACAACCAATAACATAGTGTCTTAACATTTCCTGTGTTTGAAAAAGGCAGCAGAGTGATGTGATGGGTATAAAGTCTAAAATCTAAGTCTACCCTGCTGAAGTGTCCTTGAGCATGACACCGACTCCCTACCAGCTCCAGATGACTCTGCAGCTGGCGGTTCCAGCGCCTGGCGGAGGCAGCCGAGAGGAAACAAAATCATCTCGCAGGAGTCAATTAAATATTTCATCACTTTAATTCGTGCACTGACAGGTGAACTGCACGCTGTCTGCAGGCTGTGAATAAATGCAGTGGAAAACATTATATACGTGTTAGTGGAGGACGATGCTCTATGTTTGTCAGCGTGTTGAGACTTAAACTGAAATAAGGCACAAATTTACTTGATAAATAAAAGTGCATCTGATGTTTTTCCTTCTACAGCGTGAAAAGACGACAAGAGCTTTGACAGGGAGGAAAATGATGTGTTACTCTGCACTGAATGTTGAAGAAGAGACTTTGAACCAACATACAGTACATTTTATTTTAATGAGCAAAGATGGTGATGTCACATTAATAACTCTGTCGGCTCTTCTTGAAAGAAAGAAAGAAAAGTGCCATTCAGATGAGAAAGGAGTTCTTTTCAGTGCCATCTAACAAAAACAAGACGGAGGAAAATCTCTTTTGAAAATTGCTTCATTAAACTGGTTTTATGGCTCCTGTTCTCTGAGCTGCAGTGGCAGTGTTTCTAGTTGTACATAGTTTCACTTGGACAAAACATTATAAGGCAGCAACAAAAAACGTCTAAATATCAAGATATGACACCTACTGAGCGATGTCAGAGCGCAGGAACATTTGTCAGAAAACTAAATATTCTCTCAAAGCCGAGCTGGCAGCATAAAGGAGTTTGCATCAAGTGAATAAAAGCAAAGGGATCCATTTATATAGTCCCTGAGTCGAGTTTGAAAGCTTTGTTTTGACCTTGTAGAAAACTGATGATGAATGTGTCACTTTCCTGAAGCTTTATTGCCTGACAGGATAATAGCAGAGAGAACAGGTGTTTTTAAAAGCACATTAAATGATGGGAGGTTTTTTTCCTGCCCACAACTCAGAACTGATACAACTCTTACTGTCAAAGCTTAAGTACAGAGGTGATAAATAGAATCTTACAAACTTCACTGTCTCTCTCTCTTTGTCTGAAACATCACTGATCACAAACTTTTTACGCTCCTGCGTCAAATAATCAAAACAGGAAGCAGGAAGTAGCGTGACATTCTTTTAGTGCTTTGGAAAGTCAGGGTGCTGATGTGTACAGCAGTTGTGTGATCAATGAGGCATAAACTGGCACTTCTGTCTCCAACCAGCCATTTGTTCTGGTAACAAACAGAATGAAATGAGGTCTCCCACAGGCCAGCTCTGGTTACAACAAGCTCCAGAGAACACTAAAGGAGAGAAGAGAAATCATTTAGAAAGCTGCTGGTTAGCGAGCGACACCGCAGAGATTTCTTATGAAGCAACATGAGTCACAAAAACAATGGAGCTGATAAAAATTCACCGGTATCATGGTGAGCTCGACAAACGACTCTGTGAGGAATTAGTCTCTTCGTTCCATCCTTTCTCTCTTTGTCCTCTTCATCTCTGATCCCTACATCACTTTCCCTCTCTCTCACATGTACAAACAACTCAACAACAACACCTCCACCTCACTCCCAGCCTGGTTTCTCCACCTCTACTCCAGGACCTCATGTGGTTTTACTCTAAATGCAGAAAACACTGATCTCTGAGGAAATTTAAAACACATCATTTCCAGCTGGAGTAACATGCATGCTCTTAAAATAACACCAGTATACCATATTCACATGACAGCTTGACATCCGTCTAAATACCGTCATGATAATATGCTGTATCCAAATGAGGTCACACTCTGGATTCCTGTTTTTTTTTCTCGCCCCCACAGCCTGATCTCCTCTGATTCTTCCTCTCTGTATGTTCTGCTTCTGTCACGGCCTTTTATCTCCCTGCCATCCCTGCATCTGACACCTCGCCGCCATTAACATGTCTCCGTAATGTGATTATATCAAGAAGAGCAGAACATCGGTGAAATCTACTACCAGAGACGCGCTGAAGATCTGAGGAGCTAAACTTTGTCTGCTGGGAGTCTGAGGAGAATGTGGACCTTTTGACTTTTTACATTTTTGGTTCATTTACTCTCCAACAATGTCCCTCCATGCTCAGTTTTCACTTTCTTTATTTATGATATGCTAAATAAACATAGGCAGTGTTTTTATGTACACGTTGTGAGACACTGTTGTGTCTCGCTGCAGGCTTTCGAAACACCACAGATACTGTATCTGTAAATAGATGGATAGGAGAGATCCACATTGAAGCCCTGTGACAGACCTGTCCACCCTGCCTGTAAGACACGACATTTATATGCAATAAACTACAACAGTAAATACGTTTTGTAGGAAGGAGTGTTTACAGCTGCAGTCTGGTCTGTGGTTCAGGAAACTTTGGGAAAGATCCTGGTTCAGGTTAAACATCAATAAACACATTGCGTCTGAGCTCAGTGTGAACTTTCAGTATCAAACACGTAAAATAACAACATCATTTACCTAAAAGTTCCCCTTAATTTAATCAAATCTGACATTACTTCATTGATTCACACTGAAAACCGTAGCAGAAATGTGACGTTTATATTGAAAGTTTGAGGTAAAATTACATGGAAAATGATAATGTATGTTTTAGGCTTTCATCAGTGAGTTTATGACAGGTGGAGTTCGTTACCTTTGGGCAGAGTCACGCTAGTTGTTTCCCTCTGTTTCCAGTCTTTATGCTAAGCTAAGCTAAGCTAACTGAAGTGTCAATCCTCTTATCTAACTCTTAGTAAATCCCGAGGTGTTAGCTTGTATTGACACCTTGTGATTGTGCTGTGAACAGCAGACCTCACTCTCATTTATTCAGCTTATTTATTTAACTGCAGCTCAAAGTCTCAATAAAATGACCACACGCTGTAAAACCAGCCATAATCCCAAATGAAGTTTTGATTCAAGCAGCACACACACACACACATGGAGTGAATTAGAAGTTTACTGTCAGTTTTCATGGATAAATTTGTGCTGCAGAGATGTGTTTAATGAGTTGCATTTCATGAGGGAATGAGAAATCTGCGTTTATTGTGTTTATTAGAGACATATTTTAATGCCAGACATAAATGTAAGGCCTCTAAATCATATCAGCACACAGTGTTGATATGAGGCGCATGTTAATGTCAGCTGATATTAAAAGGCTCCTTTGTCTCTCTCTGTTTACATCCCAACAAGGCAGGAAGCCTCGGTGGATATCATCAGTCTCATGGCTCCCAGCAGTCTCACCCACTCCTTTTCTCTCCCTTTATGCCGTCTTTTTAACTCTTTATGGCCCAGCAGAGCAGCAGAGCTCCCTGAATATCAGGCTGTAATTAAGAAGTTTACAATCAGTCTCTTCATTTAGTCTGGATTCTTCCCTCTGCAGATTTAAAGAGAGTTGTTAGTTTGATGGTTACAAAGCACATTTTTCACTGGTGTCCTGCCTGAATTAACCCACCTCTCAATACGGTCATTATAATGCCACTGCTATAGAAACCACCAGTCATCTCCAGCAGAAGAATTCATATTAACTAATAAAATGACAAAGACCTAAACAATAAAATATCGGTAAAATGCATTTCACTCACTGAAACTGCTGATTATTTAACAAACAACAAATGAAAACCAGCCTCTGTTGAGCCAGTGTGGGTTGAGAAAACAGCCATTAAATCTAATGCTAACATGTTTGGCTAGCTTGCGCTAGTAGCTACAGATGCGGTTTCTATCCAATCAAATGACTTGAAAATGCCATGACATAAACAGACTGCAGTGCAGCCAAGAGGAAAGCTATGAGATGCAGAGAATAGACTATGGGGAACAGTTTAATACACATAGTATTAATGAAAACTGCTGATTTAAACAAAAAAAACACCTGTTGGATGGAGTCAAAGCTCAGACCTGAACCCAGCAGAGCTGCTGTGGTCATACATGTAGAAACAGCCTCATCCTTTCACTCATTTCTGTCATCACAGGCATCATATTACAAAGTCATGAGAAAAAATAAATCCCAGGTTTTACTTTTATAAGTTTGTTGAACTCATTTCTGTTATTATCCTCTTGGTCCCATGTGAAACACAACTTCCATTAAAGTTTATACAGCCAAACACCGACCTGCCGCTAATTAGCCCTGCACAGTTCTATTGATCCTTTCTCCCGAAATACCACTGTCTGCTGAATAAAGGGCAGAAAATGACCATTAGTCAGGCTTTTAACAGCTTGAGCAGCCCAGTCCAGCTGTTTTGTTACCAAACAACGGCAGTGTAATTCCAGCAGTGTAATTCCTCTCTGCTGTAATGGAGGTGGAGACACGGGTTTTAACAGGAAGCAGCTCCTGTACACTGCATTCAGTCACTGAACACCTGCAGTTAATTAGTCCACAGCTTGATCCGCACACCTCCTGCTGTTTAGAGCCTCTTTTCATTAAAGGCTCTTTGTCGTGTCAGCAGAGTTTACAGAGTCAGGACCTGAATATGAGCAGGTAAAGACTCCAGCTGAAAAGGTCTAACTTTGACAAAATGAACAGCTTGGTTCAGAGCAGGTGTCAGGACTGAGATGGATGCTACAGCTTCCTGTTTTCCATTTTGGAAAAAGAAACCACAAACAAAAAATTAGCTGTTTGTCCCATTTTTTATTTTTGTTTTATGTTAACACAGAAAAATGAAAAATCTGTTACGGCTTAAAAGCTGTCGTTTTCGTTGTACATTCAGTTATTTTTATTTTGTCTCTGAAGTCACCCAATGAATGTGAGCTAGCACAGTCCTTTTCTGTGCTGCCCAGCTAAGGCTAATAAAGCTTAGCTAGCTGTTTTTGCTGTTTTGGGGCAGCATAGAAAACCAAAACTCGTAGATGTGGGCTCTTAGCAGGGTGTTTCCTGCTCATCTATTTTCACCTTAGATGGGTGAAGGTAGCTAGCTAAGACTAGCTTTATTCATCTTAGCTGGGCAGTACAGAAAAGGACTGTGCTAGCTTACGGGTATCCAGTGCTATTAGGTGACTTCCAGGGCAAACTAAAAATAAAAATGACTGTAAGCCTCTCTAAGAGACGACAAGATAAACCTGAGTGGTCACAGGATGATTAACGTAATCAGAAAGAAGAAAAAACAAGATTATTCTGACTTAAATCACATCTGGACAGGCAGATACTGACTGAGTTTTTTCTGTTACAAAGAGTCCAGTTTTAGTTGAGTGGTTCATTATTCTGGCCCCAGAGAAATCTGCTCCAGGAACAGTAGACCTTGACCTCTGTGAAATAATGTATGCATGCAAACATTAGACAGAGACGCCCTTCACAGTTCATAAAGAGACTGAATGAAACATTAGATGCATTTAACAGACGCTCGCCCTCCTCACATTGTTTAGTTGTTGTTGAGTCATGCATGAATGTGACTATTGTTCCCCAGTGTGAACACAGCCACTGTGGTACCACTGTACAGCAGCTGATTCCTGTGGCGAGGAAAGAAACAACAAAACAGGAGCAGTTTTTGATCAGAACCAGCGAGGACACCGCCTGAAGCAGGAGGAAACAAACCAGCAAACAAAAAAAGCTGGCACGTCGCACGCCACTGACACACAGAGCTGAGTCAGCACGTTAAATGACAGAGGAGCCTGAATATTGGCTGGTTATCGCCTCCTCTGTCTCTCTCTTTTTTTTTTTTGGCTAATTATAATCCATGAAATGTTTCATGGCTCAGAGAGTGTTAAACATTTATATCTTAGTTCATGTAACTGAGCAGCAACATAACACAAGACACAGGCAGCAGAGGAGGGAAGCTGCTCGGCTGCAGCGTCTTTACGTTACAGACTTAGCAGGTGCTCGTTAACCTGCCAGCTTTGCCTACAACCCTAACCACACGGTTCACTGCTGGCTTTTCACCACAGCACGCCAGTGCACTTCCTCTGACTGCACCATGAGGGTGGAGATACGGTGAAGGAGCCTCGTCTGTGCACTCCCACACAGCCCAGAGAAGAGCCCTAATTAACCACAAGTGAACTCGTCTATATGAGTTTACCGTTGTCTCCCTCCCCTCAGTGTCAGACAGGAAATTAATATTCCACAACACCAAAGACAGAAAAACTAAACTCTTACCAAAGTAAAACACCATGGAAACCAACACAGAGGAGGAGGAGGAGGAGGAGGAGGAGGAGGCAGCCAGGATGACAGAGACAAACATGGCGGAGTCAGCCTTTCATACTCACATCTGGCTCTGCAGGATCTGATTCATGCTGATCACACGTTCATCTGGGAATATCTGTAGCTGCATTTACGTCTCTGGATACAGCAGATTTAAGATGTTTGGGTGAGAGACAGGGTCGACTGTAAACACTGCGTCAGGTGGATGGAATCTTTTTTAAATAAGTTTATTGATACAGTTTAATTTGCAGCTCAGTTCATAAATACAAACTGTATACAGAAAGAATAATCAATTTAAAGAGAGTTCACTGACATACTTCGTTGCATCATTACAATGCGTTCTATATCCATTAGATTTGCATAGAATGTGTGAGGATCCTCTTTGTGTACAAGCTAAACGTCCTCTCTGCACAAGAACGACAAACCTCAGATTTCAAATCTGTAACTACGCCGAGGATCCACAACTGGTGCCTTCATGTTTATTAAGCGACAGGGTGAACAGTAGAAAAACATCTCCTATCAAACAGCTCGCTGTATTTACAGGTGCTTTGTACATGTGGGAAATATGATTCACTGTGTTCTGAGCTCCTCTGAAATGACACCCGACGTCCTCAAAATGTCACATGACGTGTTTGTGTAACGCCCAAAAAAATCCCCCAAAACAAAACAGAGAAAAAGGAGATATTATCAACAACACTGCAGATATATTTGTTAGCGTTGGTTAGCTGCAGTGAAGCAGGTTTACAGCTCTGTAAACCCCGCCCACCCGGCAGGTAAAAACACCTCATTCAGGAGGATCTGTAAATACAACTGAAGCCACTGCACCAGGCAAACACACACACTTCAATCAAATTACTCAAACACAAAACCTGTTTCTTTAAATGGCTTCAACCGCAGACGAAACAGAATCCAAAATATTACTAATACACGACAGAGAAACCTCACCAACACGAAACCAGAGAAGAAAACTGAAATAAAAACCACCAGACATTTATTTATCACTCACATCATTTTACTGGATGTAAACCAGAGTTTTAAAGTAGAATCAGACACTTTTCCTCTGCTGCATCTTCTCTTCTCAACCAAAGATATCCTAAGGAAAACATGCAACAGCAGAGCAGAATATTAAACCAGGTGTTTTTGATATTTAATCACAGGTAACATCCCCTCTCTGCGTGAGACCAGCGTCCAACACTGAGCCACAATCCACTGAATGTGTGTTTAACGTTTTTCATAGTCGCAGTTGAAGTGAGACTGTTCTGCACTACACAGACTTCATTCCTCTTCATGCAGCCCTTTAGGTAAAAAACTCTTTTACTTACTGTCCTCTCTGCTGAGGCATGAGACAGAGAGAATAACTCACTCTGAGCTTTATGAGCTTCTTATTCCAGTAATCCAAGAGAAAAGTCATCTCTGACAGAGCGCCTCTTTGTATGAAGAAGCAGAAGAAGCGGCGCTTTTCTTAAAAGAGCTGCCGCCGAGTGAGACGCCATCGAAATCACGTGAAATCTCACTGACGCTCGACCTTCAGACGACCTCAGTCAGCCTCGGCTGGTGCTGGAGAAGTGACGGAGACAGAGCTGCTGGTCAGAAGCCTGAAAACTGAGGGTCAAGTATCTGAAGTGTGGTAGACGGAGAAGCAGCTGATCCTCGGACAGAGGGAGAAAAAACATGTACATTTCATTTGTTGTCACATTCTGATGAAGATCATTTGTTTTAAAACGTCTGCAAATCTGACACAGGCTCAGTAAGATGAATCTTCTTTGCAGTGTTTCTGCAGCTTGAGGTTAGCCGCCGCTCGCCGCCGATCGGCTAATGAGCCAAACCCGCTGAAGCCCGCTCTCCAGGCCTCCAGCTGCTCAGAAACACACATCAAACGCTCTCTGTCTGCAGCCTGGCCTCGCCATCATAAGCCGGAGAAGAGCGAGGAGCGCGCCTTAATCTGGGGTGGCACCGGTTCACGCCGCTGATAACGCAGCGAGCCAAAGAGGAGGCCTCGACCCAGACTGAACTCAGAGAGCGGCTCGGGTGAAAACCTTGAAAACTCACTGAGGGAAATGTAAGTTTATGCTGAGTGAACGTGGTCAGTGCCTCAGTCGTCTGATTTAATGGATGAAACGTTTGACTTTCAGTGACAGGACGCTCCTGACGTCAGCTTCCACTTTACATTAGAAGACAAAACAGCCTGGACTGTTTGTCTTGATTCTTATAAAACACAAACAGACAGCTCAGACTGTTTCCTCTGGAATAAAAAGCCTCATTAATGCCTAACGAAGAGCTGCAGGGTTTTTATTTTGGCTTTTAAAAAAAGGCATCCAAACTCTTTGGAAACCAATTTCAACCATATGATTAGTCGTGTGCCGTCAGAGCGATAGTGTCATGAAGATGATGAAGATGCTGGCACAGTGCTGCTGTCTTATGACACTGTGTGTGGATTAAATCCAGCATCTGTGCTGAATGTCTGTGTGAGGTATAGAAGAAGCACTTTCAACACCTCTGTCTACCACAGGCTTTAACTCTGAAATGAACCTGACCCAGAGCAGATAAAAGGAGGTTTATTCCGGTGATGCTCGGCCTGAGGGAGCAGACGACCTTCTCTGTCACACTGCCTGAAATCAGCTTCAGAAAACTCGTCTCACAGTCTCATTAGTTAATTTCATTTAGCTAAGAGAGGCTGGTTAGAGAGGTGAGGACTTCATGTCTCTGCAGTGAAAAGGGTTCTGGTTTTACAGGTATTTCTCTTGTCAGCGAGGATCCAATAACTACTGCAATCAATTTGAACAACGCCTTTTATTTTGGCATCTTTGAAAACTACTCCATGAACGGCAGTTTCAGACTGAAGGATGAAGAAAGATGTGAGTATTCAGGATGGGTGGTAAACCCCGGAGCAGAGCCAGAAAAGGAAGTAGAGAGCAGTCAGAGCGCTACACACAGGGTTAGAGGAGCTGCTTCCACAGGTGAGCTGATCAATACTACTGATTGATCAGCAGGACAATCCACTGAGTCTCGCCTGATTGGTCTTTAGATCTCTCTGACTCTGGAGTTTGCACATTTTGTTCTTAAAGAGATGACTCTACTGATTGAATCTGCATCAAAGTGACTTTTAAATAAGTGACCGTTGACTCTCTGAAAATGTTTTGGGCCTGATAATTGATCTGATGATTAATAATTGATGATGTTTTCAGTGAGTACGGTGGATTTTGTTGCCAGTTTGTGCGTTCAGCTGGTAACTGCAGCGTCTCTCTCCTCAACCCTGTGCATCGTTTCCTTCTCGGCTTTTTCTTTTTTAACTTTTGGTTTCTGTGTTTGCTTCTCTGAGAACCGTTCAACACGTTCCGTGGAGCAGAAGAGCAAAACAAAAGCTCACTCATAGTAGCACAGGTTTACACACAGCACACTTGGAGAGAATGCAAAGACCTCGGGCCGACTCGGCAACAACAACAAAACAAAAGGGAGAGCAGGTTTGTGTTTGTGTGAAACATCTGAGCTCAGCAGGAGGGACGAGTACAGGGAGGAGAAGGCATACAAACAAACCCAGCGTGTTCTCCACAGGCGAACATTGTATACATTGCTGTACATGCTAACTCAATGAGTATCCTATAACATTATTTTTTTTGCCCTTTTAGTATAAAAACACATACTGATGTACATTATAAAAAAGGATTTCCTTTTTGCAAAAGAGCAGTGTTTCTCTTTCGTCAGCGTGTTCTGTGTGTTCGCGCTGACGAGGTTCTGTGTACAATATTTACATATACAACTGTATAAAAAGATGGATTTCTCCTGTGTACATGTATCCAAAAAAAACAAATACATCAGATAGGTTCCGTGTGTTGTGAAATATTTCTGGCCTTTAATATACAGCGACAGAGAAGCTGAGAGACAGTGAAGGTTGCTACACCTGACTCTGGAAAAGGAGATAAATAAACCCAGTTTGTTCAGCATCACGAGCCACTTGGTCAGAAACATCTAGTTTCTTGTGGGTGAGGAAATAAGTTGCTTCGCTGTCACACAGACAGCTTCCAGCTCGCCCTCTCTAACCCTGCTTCTTTTAACGTTGTTCACTGATAAATCACCTTCAGATATTTCAGCACAAGCATTTTGAGTTGCTTAAACAGAACCATAAAAAATCGAGTGTAGGAAACTAAAGCAGATGTTTTTGACTAAGTGGCTTTCGTTACGCAGTGGCCATCAGACCCATCAGTGCCATAATCTGCCTGTTAAACTCCACAGGACCACAGCATTTAAACATTAACAGCAACACAGACACAGAATATCTGCTCATGAAAAGCAAAGTAACCAGTGCGTCGTCCCCAAACTGGGGAAGCTGAAGTGGTAAATAAGAAAAGAAAAGCGACATCCTCCTGCAGAGTCAGGTGCTGACAGCAGGAGAAGCTACAGTCAGAGGTGGCTGAAGGTCTTTGCATTCGCACACAGAGGGAGAGCTTTGTGAGGAGGGTGAAACTCAACTGAAATCAGAGATCATGTTACTCGCTGATGCCAAAGAAAGTCTGTGTGATGTGCTTCTTCTTGCCACAAGTGCATCGACATAAGGCACAGGCACAGTTCCCCTCTTTCAACAGAGTGGCTCGCATTAGTTAGTGTGTTTTTGTCCTTTGTTTTTTCTTTTTAAAACGTCCCAGTGCAAGAAACAAGTAGGGTGACCACCGCCGAGCTTCAAGCAGCTTCCAGCGGACATTAGCTCAGTTTTTCTGTGTGTGGTTGTTCATTTCTTCACGTTTGTCAGGAGGAAACATGGACAGAGTTTATGCAGACAAAACAAAACACACGGTCAGAACAGGAAATAAAATCAACTATCCACTGAATATACAGAGGCTGAAGCTCTGTGCCATGTTCATGTCATATCACAAGAAGAATAAAAAGTCAACCTCAAGCTAAAGTTTGTCTTAATTAAAAATAAGGGCTTTTCATCTGTCAAACCTGCCTGGCACAGGAAACACTGGGCTGCTTATTTAAAACAGGATGTGTTTGGACGTCCACATCCAGCACTGCGAGGCTGATTTGTATAATGAGGGTCGGGGAAAATGCGATATGATGTGACCATGGCATCGACATAGTTTGGCCTGATGTCCCACATTAACATCCACTTGTTTTTCTAAAGGAAAGTAAGGATCACACTGCAGATGCTCTGTCACAGAGGCTCACTAACAGCACCTAATGTGAACCCACACACACATCTGGATCTGGTGTGATTTGACTGACACTGCTGTTTGCGACGTGTTCGACTTGTATAGCATCTCACATCCTGACCCAGTTCACATCAGGTGCTTATAGTGTGCCTCCTGGGCTTTAACATAGAAGACAGGGGGAAGCAGAAACCCTTTAATTATCAGCTGTGGTGGAGAAGGAAGAAGGGAAGGTGAGGAAGGAGGAGAAGAAGAACAGAGGATAGGGAGGAGCGGGTGAGGAGGGGGGAGGGGGGCGTTGCCATGGGTGATCACCCTAGTGATTCTGGTACTGAAATGCTCTTGAGGGAGAAAGAGAACAGATCAGTGTCTCCTCTAGTAAATCTCTGGAGGTTTTCCTCTCAGTTTCTACCAGGAGCAAAGAGTGTGAGTGTGTATATGTGTGTGTGTGTGTGTGTGTGTGTGGTAAAATATCTATTCTGTAAGCTAGTGTGTGCATCTGCATGTGTGTACGCTATTAATGAATAGCAGTGTAATGTATGACTGTTAGGGTCAGACCGATATATTACCAATACTTTATCAAATATTAGTGTGTCCATTCAGTGTCATATGATCAGGGTGAACAATCCTATTTGACCTCAGTTGTATTAAAAAGTTGTTAAAACCTGCAATGCAACACATTTCTTTTCTTTTCTTCATATAATTCAATTTAAAAGCCCGGTGTGTTTTAGCGCTCTGTGTGTAGAAATAGCTTCGACTGATGAGTATGAGACTCAGGAGGGGTTCAGTGTCCCATGATGCTCTAAATGCTGCTTTCAAAGGCTTTTCTTCTCATATAAAATTATGGGAAAAAATAGTTTTAGCATTGAAATACTGGCACCAAATGTCAGCTGTCAGTTCAAAATTTTCGGTACTGGTCCTTTAAAACATATCGGTTGAGCCTAAGCATCAGTCAGTGTTTGTGATTGTAAAGTGTATGCGTCAGTGTATCTGTAAAGGTACAGTATCTATGATTGTTTATCCATCAGCTCTGGCAGTCTTTGTATGTGTCTGTGTTTGCTCTGAGTCGGTCCTACAGGCAGGAGATATGTGTACATCCGTCTGTTTTTGCCTGTCTTTCTTTCAGCAGATCTCTGTATTGATTCCTATTCGTATGTTATCAGTCCTAGAGGCAGACATTGTTGCTGATCTGGCAGGTGGATCCGGTGCCGGCCTGGGACAGGAAAAGCCTCCCGTTGGGGCAAACGCAAACCTCGTAGACAGTCTGCCTGGTCCCGGAGGACGAGGAGCTGGTGGAGGCCTTCCCCTCCGGCAGCCGCATCAGGCGGATCCTCCGAGCATCCAGAGAGATCTGAGGTGGAGGACAGAGAAAACTGATGAGACTGGGAGAAAAAGGTGGTGTCAGGACAGCAGGACCCCCCAGAACTGTAGAGTCTGGTCTGTGATGACAAGCCTCCTGCTGCTCCCACGATCCTGCTCAACGTCTGTTCTTACATTTAAAATGTTATCTTATTGCTTTTATTCTCATTACTATTACAAATGGTGAAGAGGAGGAGGTCTGGGAATCTGGAATCAGAGTGTGAAGATGGAAAAAAACAGGCAAAGATGTTTATTGTCTGCTGACTCCCAGGTCATTCCTCTTCACCCCTGAGCAATAAAAACTAAGTAAAACTCCAGAAAATTCCTTCTGCCACCCTGACAGAAACACACCCACACACAGCCACTCATCCACTCACTGCCCTCCCCTCAGCGCCACACTGATTGGAACAAACTGTCTCTCTCCCTCTGCACAGACACAAACCACTGCTGCATGAATCCCATCTCCCTCCCCTCCTCCCTCCCCTCCTCCCCCCCAGCCTCCTGGGGCTCATGCAGGGCTCGGTGTTTCACTGGCCGGCGGAGAGGAGGAGCTCTCCAGCCATAAAAAGGTAAAGGAGCCATTACTGGGCGCCTTGGGGAGGCATCGCCATCAAATGACCTGGAACACTTTTAAAGCAGAGTCTCAGCTGACTTCCTCAGACAGCTGCTGTTGAACAAATCTTTCACCACCAGGGGTGGACGGCGTGAAACAGCGAGAGGACCTGTGTGTAAGAGTGTGTGTGCGTGGATGATCATGTGTGTGGAGAGTGTGAAGGACAAAAGAACATAAAGCTTTGGCAGGTAAAGGTAAAACTGTAAACTCCAAACATGCTCCTGATTATTCCAGTGATCAATAAATTCAACAGGGTTTTACACACACACAGTGCTCTGGGTTCCCTGCATACAGTTACTCTTTAGTTACTATTACAGGCTGAGTATTCAGGTGGCAGTTGGTGACTCTGAGTGGCTTCAGGAATCCAAACTGTTTGAGTGGTTTGTGGGCGTCTAATGACCAAAACCTTTCTGTAACTGTGGCAGTGGCTGAGGAGAGTGTGTGTGTGTGTGTGTGTGTGTAAGACAAAGGTTTGACAAATGGACATTAGCAACACTAATGGAGTGTGAGAACGTGATTCTAATTATATGAATTGACCATCGTGAGCTCAACAGCCTCATTTTCGACCACACAGCCGTGAAGACTGAGGATGTGGAGCAGGCGTGGCCTCAGACCTCTGCTGTGCTTACTTTTAATTGGACTAAACTGAATCCAAGGGCACCTTCCTCAAACTGCCTCTCTCTCTCTCTCGTCCATCTCATATCAGCAGCCTGTCTTAATGTATGAAAGTGTTTTTGTGGGAAACTTTTAAACACTTTCTTCTCCCTAATCCTCCGCCGTTGATTTTAACAGATCTGACATGACACGACTGGTGCAACCTAAGGAGGGAAATCCTTTTATCAGCGCAGCCGACCGTGATGAACGCGAAGGACTGATGTGTGTAACGAATCAGGGGATGGTTGGAGGAATTTAGGAGCGGGGAAGGAAAGGATGAAAGGAGAGAGGCAGCCATGAGGAGTGGATGAGCAAACAGGGGAGAAGATGGTAAATAAGCAAAGTTAAAGACAGAAAGAGGACAGAGGAAGGAGGAACCAGCGTCTGCTCTCCATCCTCCTGCTTCTCTGTGAGGCTCTGACAGACTCTGCTGGACGGCCAGGATGAGGGAAACTGCCACCAGCCAACAGCAAAGTGCTGGTCCATGTTGGCTGAGGGAGCAGACTGTTGTTTGGATTGTTGTTTGCTAAAAATAAGTTTGGACAGGAGAAATATTGAATTGAGACGGAGCCCTGTCAGCTGCTGTGGCCGCAGGACGAGGAGTCAGTTTCTCAGCTCTCAGAGTGAGAGAGAGCTGGTCTGAAGTTACACAACTGCATTTAACAAAGAGAACTGATGGTGATAATTACACACTGTTCAGAAAGTTACTGTTCGGTGTGTGACTGCAGATATTTTAACCCTGTGAACCTGTTCTTTTGTTTCGTTTGCAGTGTGGATGTGGTCTTATATTCTCCCTGATTAAAGGGCAGCTTCAGAGTCTTATTTTCACATGACTGGATGTTATTTCTGTCCAGTGATGACAGAGATTACTGAGATCTACACTGAGCCTCAAACTCTCAGGCCAATGGTTTTTCCAGATTATCTTTATTAACTTTATTTGGAAGTGAGTGTTCTAAAAATGTTGGTTAGAATTATGGCCAGGAAAAGGCAGCTCGCCTTTAAAGCAGGATGTAGTTGGGTAAATTGTGACGGATGTTTACGTCAGTCTACCTTTGTTTTCTCTTCCAGATACGTTTGTTTTGTCGTCTGTCTGATCGATCTGACCCATACGGCTTCTTCTTAGTCTCGTCACAGCTCTGCCAGATCGCAGCAATTATTTCAGCCTGTGCAATGTTAATTATTCTCATAACTGTGAGAGTAAGACCCAAGTTGGACCAGAAACCAGAACTGACAAACAGTTCATTTGTGCTGTTGGCTGACGCACCTCTCCATCTTTGGACTCCAGTCGCAGCTCGTTCCTGCAGATGGCCTGGATGTCCCCGGCCTCGGCCAGGATCTGGATCCCCTTAGGAGCCTCCATCAGCAGGGAGCGAGTGGGAGACTCCAGCCTGGGAACATAAGACACACAAGACACAAGACTCATTTTTTTATTTGATTTGTGTCAGACGGCCTAATTAGAATCTAACAAGACTAAACTAACACCACAGTTCTGAAGCAGCCTGTTTATTAGACTGTTTTATAACTGAGTCATCCTCACACTGTTTTATCACTGACAATATAAACACTCTCCAGGTAATGAGACCCATCACTGACCACCTCAACAGAAACACCTGATCAGTTCAGTCTGACACCACCTTCCAGTTTCAGCTCATTGTTTCTCTGTTCACACCACAGATTTACTGTGTTCAGCAGCAGCAGCAGGCAGCTGCTCTCACTGATAAAGCCACTGACCACTACCTGCTCAGCATCAAACAGCAGACTGACACATTCAGAGAGTAGCTGCTGGACATTTAGCAGCTAAAGAGCCAGATGTTTCTCTCAGGAGTGGAGCTGGTAGAGACCAAAAACTGAGCCATAAAAGATTGATGAGTCCAAATGAACGACCATGTTCCTGTGGAACTGTATCAGTATCAGTGTGAATCAGCTGTGTTCATTGCCCCCTAGTGGCCAGAAAATGACATGTCAGGTTGATTTAACAATGACTAACCTTAGTGTAAACCTAATATCAGCCATAATTGTGAAATATCTTAAACTCTCAGCCCTGCCGAGGACCAGACAAAACGCCCTCACTCTCAACATCAACACTCAAATCGGTCGTCGTAGCTCGAGAACACACCCGCCCCTCGACGACCGCCGCCATGACTGGTGTGTAAATTGAGTGGATCTGACACTCCAACACTTCAGCCCACCTGCACGCTGCGGCTGCTTACAAATGTCTGTGCGAGGATTAAAAATCAGCCCACTCCTCTTCACATCTCGACAAAACCACTCAGAGCCACGGGCCGATCTTTACCGGGAGCAGCGAAGGTGTCAGAATGCTTCAGTGGATTCAGACTTGTGGGGGAGGTCTCTGTAGACTTCCTGTCTTCCTGTCACCACGGCGGTTGTGCACAAAATACATGATTTTCTCCACAGGGTTTTTTTCAGTGATATCACACACACACACACTGTGTTCAGCTCAAGCATTGTTCTGAATGAGGAGCAGCTATTAAAGGTTGTTTATATGAAATAGATGCATCAGCTCAGTCGAAGTAAATAAATGCTGTTTCAGCATCAGCATTCATCTACTAATGTGTTAACTGCTTCAAATGAATGATTACGTTCTGTATCAGCCTCTAAAACACTTTGACGGGCTCAGGACAGTAATAAAGATCTAATAACAGACAACAGTTTGCACAAATAATTTATATATGGACTGCTGATGAACCTGTTTGTGACTCTGACAATTTATCCACAAATATCCAAACACAAACACGACTACACGTTGGACCAAACTCTGGCTCCTAACAGTCATCTCCAACTCTGAAAGAAAGCAGTGAAAGAAGAACGTCCTGCCTCTGTAATCCCCTGCAGTTTGCTGGTGTCACTCTCTGAATTTGCTCCTGGCTGCTTTGGGGAACAGTCATCCCGGTGGTGACCTGAATTCTCCAGAGGATGCAGAGTGTGGTGCAGTCATGCTCACAGCAGAGGTAGATGTTGACAGGAGGGAGGAAAGAGCAGGAAACTAAACCTCCTCGGAGAAACGACCCGGCCACCGGCTCCCAGATACTCTGAGTTTGAAACTTTCTCTGTGCAGAAAGTCTTGATGTGCGACAGTAATCTGTCCAGTAGATAATAACTCCTTTCAAAGCCCCTGTGAGGGAGGAAGTGTCAGCCAACAGCTGATGAGTGTGACAGAGACAAAACAAGTGAGTGAATAAGTTTCCAAATGAAAACTTTAATCAGCTCTGCATCAGCCTGTGCTCTTTGCCCACAGAGGGTTAAGCCTCAACGCATATTAATTACAGAGTGTGTAAATTAAATATTATCTAACGCCTTGTCAGTGAGGTTTTTATCAACGCTGCGTTCGGTCTTTATGATAAGACAAGTCTGTCAGTGTATCGGCCCGTTTCTGTCCGGTTTTGTTTCTGTGTTTTCGCCTGCGTCAACAGCACTGACACAGTCTATTAGTATTCTCGCTAACTGATGCCACCAGAGGGCAAATAAAAACAGATTAGAGCCAAAACTATTTGAGAACTCTTGTACATTAAGTACAACACAAATGAGACTTTAATCTCACACTTTGCAAAACAAGGGCAGTAAAAACTGATCCCGTGGACGTTGTGGTGAGAATACTGAGAGTCTTTAGACTGGAGAGAAGCTCTGAACGCTGCTGTTACTAATCCCACCTCTGGTTTCTAAGCAGAAGTGAATGGTGGAAAGTCTTAAACATCCAAGAACACTGCCTCTACCTCCTGCAGCTCCTCATCAACTCTCAGCTCGGAGAGAGTCTTTTTCCCTCCTCGAAATAAAACTCTGTTGAACGAAACGAAACAAAACAGAAAGACGCTGGTGATAGCTTGTTCCCGGCTTGCTAGCGTATTAGCGGTTGACTCGCTCATCAACTAGCCCTGTGAGAAGCCCTGTTGTCACCAAGCTTGCCTTGAGGTCTTCCTGTGAGTTGGCAAAGACAAATCCTGTCATAATAACCACGACTGTTAGAGGACTTCTCTCCAGTCCAACTTCACGACAGCCCAGAGAACAAAGGGACCAAACTCTGATGGTTCTCGGTCGAAGGGGTTGTGAAGAAAACGACAGGATACAGTTGTAAACCTGTGCTACGTTGATGATATTTGTCCACTGATCAAATCTGGTTCTTTCAGATCAAAGTTCCTGGCTTCTCACCCCTACAAAGAAACACAGGTTTTCAGCGTTTGTGGATGGGAAATAAAACAACTCAGACTTGCATCACTCCTTCCACAGGCCTCCCTCCTCTTTCATCCTCCCTCTTTCTCCCAGGTTGCTCCTCCGGGAGTCAGGAAATGAAATATTTCTCTCCTGTGGTTGTATTATTTTCTACTCTGCTGCTGTGAATTACAACTTTGTCTCACGTTTTTTTTTCTCCATTTCTTTGTTTTTTATCTCCATCATAGAGGCAACATGTGAATGTAATGAAGTAATCCTGCCTATTACTGTTACACTGGAGCCTATCCCAGCTGTTACTGCTGTAATATATCTACACACTTCCACCGTCCCTCTATCTGTTTAATATTTTATTCCACCTTCAATTTCTGTCTTAGCTTTTTATTTTTATCTTTATTTCCCTGTCACCTCTTTCCTTTATGGCTGCCACAACCTCATTTCCCCACAGTGATCAATACCTGTCCTCCTCCTTTCTCTTCCACTTCTCTACATCCTCTTATCCTCTCTCTTTCCTTGGCAGTGCTTCATATCTACAACCGGGATCAAAGGTTAATAACTTTTCACGCTTCCTCCTCGTATCGCCCGCCTTCACGTAACAACAGAAATGATTGGAGGTTTCTGACATGACAGAAATTGTAAACTGGTGTGAAACCTGCGGTCAGCTTCCATTCTTTCCCTCTGCTCGCCGTGTGACTCCTTCGTCCTTGGCGAGGGCGCCTCGTTTAAATTATTTGCCACCGTTTTTTTTTGTGTCTGGTGTGAACACAGTGGTCGGAGCAATTTGGTGTTATAAATACAGAAGCCATGGAGAGTTGAAACGGGCTCCTGTCGTGCCACGCAGAAAATCATAGGTTAAATGGCAATCTGGGCCGATAGGAGCGAAGCTGATTGCTTGGCGGGGGCTTTGTGAGCGTCCCAGTGGACGACCCGAACATTCCTCTGGGGAACAGACCGTCCTCTCAATTACATCAGTGTGAGCTGAGGGTGTGGAGGATGATGAGGGGAGAGAGGGGGGAAAAAGAAAGGAGTCGCTGTGACATTAGAGAGGACAGAAGAGGAAGGAGATCTTCTTGTGGTGAAACAGAAAGGAGGAGGACGCGTGAGGAGACGGCAAAGGGTCGAGGAATGAGAGGATGTGTGTGAGAAGGAGAGGTGAAGTTAGGACAGGAAAAAAAGGAAGATCAAGGCGACTGAGGCATGAAGAAGAAGAAGAAGAAGAAGAAGAAGAAGAGGGTGCAGGAGGTGGAGGAGAGAGGGCTGGGTGAAGATGGAGAGGGAAGATGAGAGGAGAGTAAATGAGAGTAAGGTGAGAGAGACAGACGAGGATGGAAAAGAAGAAACGACAGAGCTGAAGGCGACGTCCACTGATCTGTGTACGGACCACAGCGGTCAGCGGCTTCTCCTCTAATGATCAAAACTCTGCAGCTCTGTTCGCTCATGCTGAGAGGACGGAGGACGGAGGACGGAGACGCAGCGTGGGAATGGATCAAATTAAACTTCTGGACACATTTAAAGTCCGACCTGATGAAGGCGCAGGATGAAAAGTCAGAGGCATCAACGTCTTCATCAAACGTGAGAGAGTGAACGAACCTTGAGCTGTTTTCAAGAATAAACTGTGAAGCTCAAGAGTCATTAGTTATTTCACAAAATGTCTTTATTTTCTATTGAATGAACAGGGCCTTGTGTTGGATATGAACCTGTAGACAAAGAGAAGCTGCAGACTGTAAGAGGAAGATGAAGAGTCTTTGTTTGCAGCTGTAATAACATGTTGTCAGCAGTTTGCATCTGTGTGGGATGATATTGAACGTAGCCTCCTGCTGTGTGTGTCCGTGTGTCGGCCTACTTTCAATCTCAGAGAAGATTGCAGGGCGCTAAGCAGTGTCCGTACGGGGAGAGCGGAGGGACAAACCTCTCAGGATTGAGTTTCTGTGAGTATAAAGTGACTCTATCAAACTTTTCATGATGTGAAAACTTTTCAGCTCCGGCAGGAAGTGAGACACTTCACATCTCATTTCACCTCGAGAAAAAAATACACCTCACAAATCTCCTCGCTGCTGTTTTTTCCCTCCCTTCCTGTCACACGTTCTCTCTCCTTCTTATTGCTTCATATATATTCCTTTTATCTCTGAATTGGTCCGAACATAAATCAAGGTGTGCTGTGAAATTCAGCCACGCTGCTGTTTTACTTTGACAAAGGCGTTCGTCTGATGCAAGGACACATCCTGTTGACAAGGCATTACAGCGCAGATGGATATGATGGTTACAGTTTCCATAAAGAACTGACAGCTCTGTGTGTGTGTGTGTGTGTTAATGTGATATCCTGAAATAGGATTTGAATCCTCGATTGCTACCTGCCAAAGGGGTTGGGAGAGATTAGAGTGAGATTAGATTTTAGCCATGCTCCAACGAGCTCGCTCCCCTTTTCTGACATAATTGGATAGTTTGGGCCATATTTCATTCTCGATTGGCTGGTTGTCGCCAAAGATGCATAAACACGAGGCGGGCGGGGGGAGGAGGAGGCACGCCGCCGTAGACTCTGTCAAATTATACGGACAATCACACGATGAGAGGCTTTGGAGCGTCGCTCAGAGATGATCTGTGCATCGCTGATGGGGCTTTTTTTCACTTCTTTATTGTTTGAAATGACGGTGCTGAAAGGCAGGCGGCAGTGATTGATGAATCACAGTTCATCTCCACTGAAATACTGTTATTAGATATTTGTCATCAAAGTCCTTCTCTTCCCTAATCCCCGTCACGCTCGTCTCTGCGTTTCTTTTCTCACTCAAAGCTCTTCTTTTTCTTCATATCATCTCTCTGTTCCTCTTTATATTCTACTTTTTCTCTGTGTTTGTTCTTTCATTCTCGCTCACGTCTCTTTTTTCTTCCTCCACTCTTTCTAGATTTTCTTCTTTCTCTTTCTGCTCTTCAGATCAAAGACTGAGTCGACATGAACACCGGTCACAAAACAGTCACCGCAGGAATCCTCCAGAACATTTAGGTTCTGTTATATTTCAATGTTCTTATGCACAAGTGTGAGTTTCTAACTGTGGGCTGCAGCTCTGTCCTCTGTCCTGTCACACACATCCCTCCCTCTCTCTGTGTGATTGACAGTCATCATGTCTGACATCCCAGACAGGAGTAAGATGATAAACAAGACATTTACACCGAGGAGACGTTCACACACTCTCGGCTGCAGCCACACACAGTCAGTGTGACGTGAGTTTGACTGATGATACCTGAGAGAGCGCTGATAACCTGCGACACCTGGACACTGTCCCACACACACACACACACACACACACACACACACACACAAAAGAGTTTCTTCATCAAACCAAACCACTGTGGGTTAAATTAAAAGATGAATTCTCTGTCGAGTATCTCTGTATCCACCCCATTTAACTGCTCACGTGTTGGACAAGCTAAGCTAACCTAGCCTGTCATATAAATGCACCTGACTCCCAGAGGTGTGTGTTTGGGTCCCAGTTAGCATCAGCTTTGTTTACATCTCCACACACACGGTGGCTGATGTCGATTTCTCTCTCTCCTTCTAGATACTGGACTCTATAATCATTAGTTGACCTGGAAATGAACTCTAAATGAAACATGGATCAGAGACGAACTCGTCTCGTCTGTTTCCACATCAAAACACACAGAAAACCGTGCCGAGCTCTGCTGTCCATCTTCATGTTTCACCACAACACAGCTGAGTACAACACTTCCTCCTCCCCTCCTCCTCCCTCTTCATCACACCATCTCTTCCTCTCTTTTCTTTTGATGCCTGTGCAGATAAATCTCTTCCCCCCTGATACAGAATGTGTGGCTCTGATGTTTGTTGATGCTGATGAGCAGGGAGAGAGGGGGATTCAGAGGAGCAGTGCATCTCTTGCCAAAAGATGTAGCCACTGGGCTCTAAGATGATCAGACTCTGTTAATCTCACCTTGTTTCTTCTCATGCAACTGAAAGGTCCAACTGATCCAACTGGGAATAGATAAGTCGGCAGCACATGCAAATACAACTTCAGAAAGGTTGAAATGATCTCAGTGCTATATTTGTGGACACAGAACTGACGTTTCTTTTCATGAAGAAAAAGCTCCAATAAATGAAACTGAGGAATCAAATGCATCAATGGAGCCATGCATCATAAATCTACATACCTGGCATAATGGTACAAACTGTATTTCTGCTCCTGTACTCTGACTTCATCTGCATCTCTTAGTTTATTTCTAATGCTGTCAGTAAAGTGCTGTCATTGTCTGATTTTCGTGGGAGTGAAAATGTTAGATTCAGTTTCCTCTGCTGTAGCGGTCGGTCAGCAGTAGCTATTTGTATAAATTTCCATTGTCTCCTTCCATATTTTGTGCTTCACCTTATAATACATATTGCATGAGCCAGTACCAGCACTTTTTAAATGTTTCTCTCTCTCTTCATTTTAGCAGCAGAAAACCTCAGCGGGCTCCGAAATAAAAAAGGACAAACACAGTTTGACTGCCTGAAGAAAGGCAACAAATCCTCTGTAAACATCCACAAATACTCATTCATGCAAATAAACAGGAGAGAGAATGAGGGAGAGAGTACTCTGTTTATATATAAGTAGACTCCATGTAACATCAGTATTTGACTTTATTAAAAGCTTTTAACTTTTCACCCCTGTCTGCCTCCGTCTACAGACCTGTGTGACCTTCACTGCTCGCGTCCATGAGGTTGTTGTGCACTGTAAAAAATAAATAAATAAGTAAATCCACTCGGACTCACCGTAGCTCTTTGAAGGGCTCGGCCCTGACATGCGGCGTCTCCACTGATTTGCTGAACACGGCTCCTTCGGCCCCTGAAATCACAGAACACAGAACATCAGACAGGAGGCCGCCGTCAGCTGAAACCACAAACCCCTCCTCTCTGATCGATGGACATAATCTCTGAGACTCCGTCGATCTATACGGCTCCAGTCGGCGTGCACGGCCGCCCTCGGCCTGCCTCCTCTCACCGATAACACAGCTGATGGGGAGGAATACCCTGCTGCATTATTATGAGGGCGTTTTTAAACTAAAAATCGTAATTTATTCCTGAGGGGAAAAGAAGAATCAGAGCTCAGAGCTGCACTGAAATCTGCTCCATGTGTCCTCTGTTTGGAAAAGAGGTTAAACCTCAATGTTGTGTTTTGATTCGCCGGCTCCCTTTATCAATACACTAATATGATGAATGTCAAGTTTATTTCTACAGTCCAGACCAACTGTTATTATGACGTTTTGTTTTCAGACTTCAACATATTCAGTCATGGACGTCTCAGCTTGAGTTTGAGCAGGTTTATGTGTGAGAGATACAGGCGTGTTTTTAACACTAACAGCTGGTGTTCTAACTCACAGTGGTACATTTGTGTTTGTGGACACTTGCAGCTGTGTGTCGTTTCACCGTTCACACAGACTGAGACTGAGGAGTTGGTTTTATATAAGAGAAAATAACGAGGTTATAAACAAACCATCAGGACGATATCAGAGGCCATTGGTTTGGAAATGAACACTGATCATTGCTTTGTTTTTAGCACATTAGCATGTGATAGCAGTTGTGACGATGATAAGCTGTGACAGATGTTTAATAACTATCACAGCTTCACAGACACACCACTGTGGCTGTAGATCTTCAGTCTCCAATGCAAACTAGCTGAAAGAAATGTGCTGGAACACTTTGTCACCTGGAGTATGATTTACAGTCCACACTCACAGCATAGAAACACACACAGATCCTCAGCTGGTCCACACCCCGAGGCTCTGATTGACTGCGATGCCGATGCAGCAGCGCAGCCAGAGTAAACTGAGGCATTCAGGTACATCAAATCAACAAAGCGTTCGGGCGCAGATCAATGGCCATGACTAACAGTGTTTCAGAGCGTTTTGGGGCGCTGCTGAGAATCCAGACTACTCTGCCTCTGTTTTCACTGCTCAGTTAGACGGACAACAGAGAGTTAAACCGAGTTAAAAGTAATATTTGTTGGCATTTAGATGAAATTCAGAATGATGGACACAGGTCACAGGTGAGGGTGAGCCTTCTAAAATCAACATCTGATGACTCGATATGGACGTTCAGCATTAGTGAAAGCAACAGCAGCACAGTGTGAAGGTGTAAGAAGGCCAAGAAAAACTCATCTCTGCAAAACATGGAATGAAACTCCATCTGGGACCGTCCCAGAGCTTCTAATCAGTCGGGAAAACTCTGTTTCATCCGAGCAAATCAGAGTTTTGGAGGCAGGATTGAGAACAGGGGACTTCATGTTCCTGTGCTACAAAAACAGAAACTGTTCAATTTTCTTTGATTGGTCTGACAAATGGCAGCTGCTCCTCTGAACAGCTTCTGTGCTGACTGAAAATGACTGAGCTCCAAGATTCAGACTCACACAGGAAGCACAGAAACACAGGACAACTCAATACAGATAGAAAGATGTAACATCAAGCTCAGCTGAAACAAGCCACTTCCTCTCATTCAAGTCGTTTATGTTGAAGCCACCTGGACAGGAGTGTTGGTGTCAGGACAAGTCTGACATGTTGGAGTATTTTTCAATTAAACGGGAGTTTAATGGTTGAGTTTCCCTGACGTCTGGAGATATTTACAGCACTCTGGTTCCTCCAGGGAGCTCTTCGTCACACAGCTCAACCTGTCAAAAAGTCAGAGAAGTAAAATATCTTTATGCAAAGTGGAGCTCCGTCTCGCCCATGTGGGATAGATAACTCTCCTCTTAATGACTGCCACAGGTGGAGGCACTTCTGTTCTCCTGCTTTTCTGTTTTTTTAATTGAAATTTTGCTTATAGGGACAAGATGAAACTCAGCCCTGAGAGTTTAATACTTTCCTTTTATACACAATCAACAATTATGCCAAGTAAAACACACACAATGCAAGTTATACTGCGTCATTTCACCAGTCAAAGTTTTAATTTCAAAGATTCATCTCTGCAGTTTTCTGACGAGTGAAACTAAACTGATGGGTTTGGAAAAGAAATAAAAAAATAAAAAGACACCTCTCTATTTCCAGTGGCTCGTGAAAGCTCTGTGACATTTAAATACCTAGTGTTGAGTCAGTTGAGGCAGAGTACAGAGAGGAGGATGTAAAGTGAAGTGGAAGCCTCGGTGCATGTCACTGCCTCTTTCCTGCAGTAAAGTGAGTGAAGATAAAACAGAGGCCTCACATTAGAAATCCCAGCTCTCAGTGGGAATAAAAAGAACAAAAAGCTCTTTACTTTGCTTCTGGCTGTCACTCTGTCTTAACTGACTCGTTTAAAGGATAAAACTGGAGTCATTTTACTTTATTCAAACCACCATTTTTATCACCCATATAGAAAGTTCAAACACAGCGATGGAGCCAAAGTCAGTGACAAGAAAGTTGATTTTTTTTCCTCTTTTAATGTATAAATATCTTTGAATTTGAAATGAGGCCAGCTGCTGGGCCTGGGTTTTATCATTATTTTTCTTAATTTGCGTTAAAGTTGATCTTTTATGATTGCTTTAATCTCAGAGTCATCATAGATAAATGATTACAGCGTTCATCTGTGAGAAATGGTTCCTCTGTACTTTATGTAAAATAAATACCCATGAATCTCAGCAGCCATTTCTATAGAGAACAAGAGCTTCACATCCAAGATGCAGGCACATCAAGAACACATCCATAACAAAACACACACAAGCACTCTGTCCCTGAACTGATCCAAAATTCATCTGAAGGGGAAGTTAGCTTTACAAAGCTAACAAAGCTATCCTGGAGACTTTCACTAAACCAAACCAAGTTCTGATTTTTCTTCCTGCGTTCTTGTCGATCGTTCTTCGTATTGAGGTTTTTGTCAGTGGATCGCTCAAGACCCAGCCGAACAGATCACATCACAGCTGCTCTGAGACAACATGAGGATCCACTGTGACAAAGTCCAGTTGTTGTTCCTGTTTTCTGTTAAATGTTGAATCTGACATTTGCCTCCTGAGCCACCTGATTTAACCCTGCCTTCCTCTCACGACGTTTTTCTTTTAAAAAGCAGATTTAACTGAATCTTATCATCTGTGTGTTCATGTAAAATGACTATCGACTGATTGTTAGCAGATTTTGATGAGTGAAACATCGATATCAGTGTGAGTGTAAAAGCCTCCAGCATCAGTCAGGCTGTGGCTGTGTGTCAGACGCTGATGGAGAGGCTGGAGACCAGACATTTACTCACATTAAATGTCACAGATTATTGACATTGTGACACTGCAGATGTTTATATTTTTGCCCGGCTGTCTGTATTTGTATTCTGTCCGCGTCATGCGTTCAGTCAGCGGAGTGGGACGACTCCATTCGTTCGTGAGTAAAACTTGATTTATCTGATTTTCTGATCACAGGCTCGGCCTGAATATGAAGCAGACAGCAGCGATACGTCACAGCACTGACATGTTCATGGACCTGTTTGAGGGGGTCGGGGGGGAAATAAATGATACCATTAAAGATTAATCTGTCTGTGTGAGCAGCTGTGTGTCCATGTGTATCCATGTATGTGTGTGTGTGCGTGGTCGTAGTCGACCAGGGGCAGATATCAGATATCGTGGCCTGAAGTATCTCAGAGGTGATGAAATACTGAGACACACGAGGCACAGACAGAACGCCCGCCAGGAATCAGTTCAGTGATTGGTAACAGTCGAGGACTGTACACGAGCAACAATAACCGAAAACCAAACCCTGCATTCATCTCCTCTGTGCATCATGCTCCACTGTCCTGCAGTTAAATGTACTGTAACAAACACACCACTGAAAAATCACTGCGTATACTCAATACATTTTAATAACCAGCCTCTATTTGTATTAAGGAAAGAAGCTGCTACTGTTTCACTGCTTCCTTCATGTTTGTGTCGTCTGTCATCTTTCCAGGTTTTAACACTGGATCAGGTCCTATCTGGTGGCAGCACCTGGAAGTTGCTCGATGTCCTGCCAGACCATTTTCATCATTAATGTTCACAATGTAAAGCGTTATTATCGTATATGATTGCTCCCTGTCCTACGTCTGTCCGTCCTGGAAGAGGAATCCCTCCTCTGTTGCACTGCTTGTGTTTTTTTCTCGTCTGATCTCGTTTCAAATAATGCTCTATCGTTAACATTGTGTATCAGAGGTTACGTTTTGATGTGGACGACTAACACGACCCCGACAACAAGACATGTAAAAATATGTGATGCACACGTTTGGTTCTACCTCCGCTGTTTCACTCAGCGTTTGATCATGTGACTCGGCTCGACTCACATTTTAACATTTAGCTCGACTGAACGTGTCTGAGCAGACAGTCAACCAAGACAGTGCTGGTGTTTGTTAAGGACGGAGGTCAGTAGCAGCAGTTCGAGAACCTCTGATGGGTGGATAGAAGCAGGACGGGGGACGAGTCTCAGCACAATCCTCGTCAGAGCCTTCTCCAACAAATCTAACTCTACAACCACTTCCAATAAATGATTAATGCCTTAAGTAAGTAAGTAGCTTCAACACCTTCACACACAGATCATACATGAATGTTAATGTCACGTCTTCCCTTGACACATATGAGCTGGATCAGCATGTGCAGTCACACCGCTCACAGTAACCCGCTACCTAACTGTACATACACTGTGAATGCATGGACACGGTAATAACAGGACAAGTCCTACTGGATGTAATTAACCACCAGTGACGTGCACATCTCTATATTCAGTCACAGCTGTGAACAGTGGCTGTTCAGCACGATCACAACCACACAAACAGGACCTGTCACGTTTCACACAAAGCTGAGTGGAGATCCTGTCGGCGGGAGCTCGGTGAATCGGTGATTCTGTTTGGACGTCTAACTGTGAAATTACGACCGCTGACCAGACGTCTGACTGAAACCCACTCTCATCCTGTCAGAGCAAACTCCACGCTCACTCTGGTATCTGAAACTGATTTTGTGATGTTTGGCGTTCCATAGTTATTGTTTTTTTTTTTGATGAAGAGTTGTAATTTCCCACCATGGTGTACCCACTTTTCTTCAGTCTGCCTCAACTACCTCCACCGCTGCAGCTGGAGACTGCCTTCATTTTCCAGACTGAGAACTGGGCTGTTGCTTGTATTCGCAGACACAGAAATAGAGAAGAGAGTGGAAAGCACGATGGTGGGGTTTACTGATTCCTTCCTGCAGTCATGTAAGACCAATGAACAGTGGGGAATCGAACTGTGCTGTAGCGATGCTTTACATGACATCAACGGATACACTATGTAATAAAAGCCATGTTAGCTTCTTTGATCAGCTCATAGCTGTGATACTCGGCTATACTTGATCTGAATTTAGCATGCTAATATAGCAGTTAGCATGTTAGCACACAAATACACAATATAAAGTGTTTAATAATTGACCTATTAACGCGCAGCATGTTACATTTACCATCTTAAAATACAGACTGTTTAGCATGTTAACATTTAGCTTGTATTTATACCTTTAGCATGTTAGCATGCTAAAATATGCTAGCATTAAGGAAGTAAAAGTTAGCATTTTAAATGAGCATGCATACAGCTACAATTAGCATTCATGTCAGTCCATCTGGTAGCTGTAGCTTGAGCCACGAGCTTCAATCAAACTCGTGGATCTGCTTTGAAAAGTGAACATGTTGTTCTCTTGCAGAAACTCTGCCTCATATATATTTTTTCCAACACAGTGAAAGTGAAACAGTGCACTTTGGGGTGCAGTCATCAAAACAGAACTGCAAACTCCTGGAGGTGAGTACATAACATCCTGAAGAAACAGAGACCTGCCTCCCGAACCCCTGCAGGACCAGGACGTTTAATATTCACCCATTTCATTTCTCTCTGCCTCCTATTATCTTTCTCTCTCATTCCATCATTTGCTCGCTCTCATTTTCTCCCTTTCAGTGTTTGAGGCCGACTGGAGGTGTAGCCAGCAGCCCTTTCTAATAAATAGCCAGCACTCCCCGCTGAGATGCTTTGCCCTTTCTCCTCTGAATGGTATACGGAAATCAGCAGCTTTTATTAAAGGGGGCAATTCTCCACCTCAACAGTAAGTTTAAGCTGTCAAACAGTGTATGCAGCCGGCGGATTAGAGAGAGTAAAGCGAGAGGAGAGAGATCAAAGTAAGAAAGAAGGAGCAAAACAGAGAAAGGGGAGATGGAGAAACTGAGCTAGAAAGCAGAGAGAAATGTGAGCGAGCGGGCCTGAAAAAAAAGAAAAAGAAAAGCTAACTATGGCAGCCCGGTGACAGATGGATCTCTCCTGCTCCACTCAACTTGGGCTCGTCACATACAGTATGCAGCCGGCGGATTACTGCTGCTAGGAAAGACGTGACAAGCCACCAACTATTTCTCCCACACTGCAGGTGAATATAAATCATTTACCCTGGGTCATATCACTCACAGACTCCTACTTTTTTTTCTCCTCCTGCCTAAATATGCTGACAGAGCACGGAGACGCTGCCGCCGGAGTGACAGTGATCGGCCAGAAAACGAGAGACATCCTAACAATGGCGGTGTGACATCAGAGACTGTGGATACGCAGCAGCTCTCCACGATGTCAGCTGCAACATCCGTCCCAGCCTGCACCAACTGACGAGCTGTCAGCCCACACAGAGTCACACAAACACAACAGAGTGCGCTAACATTTCTGGAGCCACTGCTCGAGCTTTGGGAGATTACAGAGCAGTTTTTGATCTGGATCATGTTGCAGGGGGGCGGGGGGGCGGGGTTGTTAAGATGGAGATGGGAGACGTGAGCGAGTTTAAAAATGCGAGAGGGATATTTTGTTGTAGAATGTGTCGGCAGCAGAGAGCTCGCTGTGGGACGCCGGCGTGTCTGGACATTATTAGCCGTGTTCGGGGGCTAGCGGTGTGGCGCCGGCCTGGTCCCAGATCTGTGCAGGACTCCTCTCCCAACAACGCAACAGAAAGCACTTTGACTGGTGCATCCTCCAGTTAAAACAACATTATGCAACTGTTTTACCATTAAATATCAGCCGATGCTTCACTGACTCTCTCTGTCATTCAAACACCTGTTGTTTCTCTGTGTAACGATTGGTTTCACAGGTTCGATCTCCCTCGGACTGACTGATAGAGTTCAGAGTGAAGCTGAACTGTAGATCAGTTAAAGAGACCAGCGTTCATCTCTGACATCCAGGAAACTGACGCAGACATGAAGAATTAGAAACAGAGTTAGGTGTCACAGCGGCAGCAGAGGGAGCAGGGGCATCATGGGTAACCAGATAATGTCACTTTCTCTGTTGTTCTGGTCTCACACAGAGTCATCATCATGAGCTGAGCAGTGGTAATCAGTCAGCACCCAGGGACACAGATGATTAAAGTGACTCCATGAGGAGGTGGTGTGATCCCCGCTCCTCCACCTCCACGCCGCCGCTCCGTCACCACGAACACACGACACAGTCTTCATTTAGATCTGTCTCTCATGTGGAAGCAGACGCTCCGACGCCAGAACCACTGCGCGGTCAGAGAGTGGAGCTCATTAACATGGAGATGGATCTCATAACTGTGACGCCACAGGAGAACAACAACACACGAGACACACCAAAATAACCACTTTCATTTCCCATGTTTATATGTGTGTGTGAACGTGAGCTTTTTAAACCATCTGCTGTTAATAGTGCACCACTGTGATGGACTGTGGTGTATTATTAGCAGCTCATTTGTGCTTTCTCTCCTTTTTTTCCTTCACTTTCTGACACCAGACGTTTGTTTTCTGAGCTGTCCTCACTACGAGGAGCAAACATTCACTGTAAAATGTCAACATAAATATAAGTGTGTACAATCCTGGTGAAAATCAAGCAATTGAGTTTTTTTTCTTTTTTGATTGTGTAAGAGCTGTGAGAGCCTGATCATCGTCTCTGAGTTCTCTCGCAGTAATGTCAGTTATAAAGCAGACAGGGTGATAAAAATCATCCCCGCTCTCACAGGAGAAACAAACACAAAGACGAGCCGACGCACAGCGGCGCAGAGGGAGACGTGACGGCGTGCGGCGTGGACAGAGACAGTCAGACAGACAGACGGACGCTGCTGTTACAGTGGGTAACGTCCTTCAATCTTCAACAGAGCCTGAGCCTTGGTGTCTGTCTGTCTGTCTGTCTTAGTGTTAGAAGCCTGCAGCCTGCGGGGCGGCAGTAATGAAGTCCTGAGCCTCTAATTGGAAAGAATGATAGTGAGCAGGACGTTTGATATTCCTCTGCAAATAGGCCTGCCAGGGACGCTGACTTGAAGAGTGTTGGGCCAAGCTGATTATCCTGGCAGGGTGTGTGTGTGTGTGTGTGTGTGTGTGTGTGTGTTGAGCTCACTGCCTTTGTGCATCCTGAATGTAACATACTGTGTACATGGAGTTCCTGGATGTTCGCAGCAGATATATTTGGTGAGTCTGCAGATTTAAATGTCCTGCTTCACACAAGTAGAGTCGGGTGTGTAACATATTCAATGAAAGAGTGAAATGATGAATGAGTGAAGAGTGAAAAGGTTTCAGCTCGAACCCAGCTCAGTCCAAAGTGGTCTCACTCGTCTCTACATTGTTTGTTCAAACAAAACAAGCGTCCGTGATTCATCCTTTCGCAACTTCTCCGTTGATTTAGCTGCTGTGTGACGCTCAGAACTGAAGAATTAATGAGGCACAAATGTTTGTTTTGCTCACACAAATATGTGCAAATGAATGAGTCACCACTTTGGACTCATTTGGACATTAATGAGGTGCTGAGACCGGTGCTTGGAAACACAGCGCTCAGCTCTTTAACCTCAGTGCTGCAGCTCTGTCCTGTACAGGTGGAGGAAGTTTACAGAATCGATTTCTATTTATGTTTTGACGTCTTTTATTCTGGTGAGCCTGGAGGACTGGTTTCTTCTGACTGTGAGGACATGAGCTCTATTCTGGGACACATGGACTGACAAGTGTAAATGGGAGCACAGCATCTGTGCATGACTGACAAGCAATTATCCTCTCTCTCATCGGAGACTTTCCACACCTCGGTGTTGGATTGGACGGCCCCGCGGGTCACGGACAGACGACTGCGTCCGTGAAGTTATTTTCAAAGCCGTTAATGGTGGTGTGGGTGGAGGAGGGAACCTGTCTGACCGTTACCAGCGTTTCCTTTCATGTGCTTCTTAACTGCGGTGTAATCAGTCCTCATCTGCTGCTCAGTCGATGAGGAGCCTGCAGACTCGATCGATAAGGCCCACCTTCATTTACACACCGCTTTACCACTCTGTTCAGTCTGTTCTCCATCCCTCCTCCTCCTCTCCTCATCCCTCTCTCTCTCTCTCTATTTGCCTCATAAACACCTACAAACCGCATGAGAGATCGATGAAACACATCCCAGGGTTTTATTTCTACTTCCTGCAGCCAAAATATTACACCTCCTTCTCTGAAATTATTTCATCAGTGTTTCCAGAACCAGAACCAGAATCAGTGACCTCAGTGATAATCTCACCTCCTTCCTCTCCTTTTGTTCACTCTCTCTTCTGCTCATGTCTTTTTCCTTTCTTTCTCTCTTCATGCACTCCTTCCTTAAACATACTTCTCCTCTCCTTCTCTTATTGCTTTGTTTTCATCTTCTGCTTTATTCTTTCCTTATTTTCTTCACTTTCATCCACGCTCCCTGCTTCTACACCTTTCTGCCTTCTCTCTCTTCTTTTACATTTCTTTCATTCTTCTTCCTTTGTTTTTCCTTTCACTCTTCTATTTCTTTTTTTTTTTTGCTCCGCTCTCATCCTGTCCACTGTGCCCTTTCTGTTTCTGGTCATCTTTCCTTTGGTTTTCCTTTCCTCCCTCTTTGCATCCTTTCCTCCTTTGTGTCCTTCTTCCTCCTCTGCTCCGTTCGTTGTCATGTGCAGCTGCAGATCAATCAGGAGCTCATGAAGGATGCAGCAGGATAAATCAGCTGTGTTTGAAGGCCTCGTGAAGATTCACTTAATGGTATTTCATGTCAGTGGGCGAGCGGTACTGATAAGGACCGGCAGCATCGGAGAGAGCGAGCGGAAGAGAGGAAACTGGGCTGAGGAGGAAAAACGGGGGCGGAGAGAGAAATGTGGTGGATAAAGAAAAACGCCCCGAGTGAGGAGAGTAAAAAAAGAAGAAAGATTAACAGTCTTTATAAACCCTATAAGATAACACTCACACTCGAATTTCAGTTCATCTGCCACTGAGAAGTTATTTTGTTTATCCAGACCAGAGCCATTGGTGGCAGGGAATTATGGGTATTACTGGGAAAACAGGGCATTATGAAGACTTGCAGGGATATTACAGAGCCAGAGGGGAAGCCACAGCCTTCACACAGACCTCACCTTTCCCAGTGGTTACTGTGCACACATGTATGCACTGAGAGAATCAAGGTGAAACAGCATGAAATACTGCAGTGCTGCTGCTGCTGCACAGATTAGACTGATCCAGTAATTTATCGTGGAAGTTCATAAAACGTCTGTAAAATGAAAAAGGTGCTGATGATGATGTTTGCACATCACCACGTTTAGATTTCGCAGTGATTGATGTAACCAGTGTGGCCCCGCAGGCCACCGTGGGTAATTCATGGGTGTGTGTGAAAAATGGGAGTGAAAAGCGAAGCGTGGCTCCATCAGAAAACAAGTGAATAAGAAGCCTGGAGCAGGAGGAGATCCTGGCACCACCCAGTACAAAAACAATGAGAAATGAAGTGATGCCAAACCAGGCAGCAGAAAGTATCTGCTGTCTTCTTCTGCGTCTACCCTGGACAGATGTCATGATTTCAGCTGATTAAAGATGATACTGTCTCGCTGCCCACACACTATAACCTCTAATATTCCTGCTCTGCAGCTCCATGACGCTGCTCCGGTCGTCTACAGCTTCACGCTCGTTTCCCTCAGAGAGGCTCTGTTCTCTCCAGACCGTCAGTCAGGTGATGTGGCCGTCGAGCTCCTGCAGGAGGTGACGGCAGCAGTTTAAACCGCTGTGGAGCCTCTGATGTATTTTTCTATTAGGTCTATAACCCGAGCAACCATCTGTTCCAAAAACTTTCCTCTGGGAGACCGTACCGGGCCATTAAGACCACAACTACCCGCCACCTTAAAAGCCTCTTCACCGGGGCTGTCAACCCTCCCTGCTAACACACACACCAACATTTATCTGTGCTCTGCTCACCTGAATGTGATCTCATGACTGTTACTGTACCTGCGACTGTAAATCCCACTGAGTGCTGTCAGCAGAAACTCTAAAGCCAAATTACTTTGTACTAAACATCACGAGCAGCATTCCCCTTCACAATGCTTCAACTCGATGTTTATTTGCTGCTGTTTCAGTTCGAGAGTAGTATCTGTTCAACACCAAACTCTCAGAACAGGAGCTCCTGGTTCTGCGTTGAAACAGTCGAATCATTTCTACAGACGTTGTTGTATAGATAATGACGTGTCACACTTTCTGAAAGCTGGATTTCTTTCCAGGGAACAAAGCACGCCATTTAAACGAAGCCTGCATCTGCACATTTACAATGTGTCACAGCAATTCAAACACCATCCAAAGTTAATTGTCTAACAAGATGAAAGACTGCGAGGAAACTGCAAATGTCAGGCTGCATGCAAGTCTATAATTAAGCAGAATGTCGGCTAAATGGTAAATTATGTCGAGAGAATCTGTAACTCGGTTATAAATCTGTTCATCAGTCTAATCCACAACAAAGAACAGCATCCCATCGCAGCGTGAAGCGATTCTGATCTCACAGGAAATCTCTGCTTTATTTGTACATGTCAGAGATTAGAGGCATAAATGTCAAAAATGTTGATGTCATTATGAATTGAATATCTTTGGGATTTGCAGTGTGAAAACAAAACAAGACGTCTGTTTTTATCATTTTACAAACTGAACAATAAAATAATGTTTCAGCCTCTTTTCATTCAAAATCCAAAGGCAACTCTGAACTGAAGTCATGTTGGTCATTTAGACATGAACTTATTTTCCTTTCATTAGCGGTTTCTTTTTCCAACAGACACTACGCGGTAGAAAAAGAAAAAGAACCTGCAAAACACTTTTCCCCTCTGTTGGTTCCGAGCTCGTCATTAAACACAAAGACTGCTATTAGCCACAAGACAGATTTAAGGGCAAAGTGTCGCCTCATCATCTGAAATAAGGAACCTCCTGCGAGCTGCTGCTGCTGGAGACGCTCAGGGGGGTTTAATGCAGGTATCTCCATCCATTCACCAACAAAAGACAGACACTTGTATCTGAGGAAGCAACAAGAGTTCAGGTCTGAGGAAAGTCAGTGGTGCTACCTTCTCTTTTGTCTGCCACTCCCTATTTTCCCCTCTCTACCTCCTCCTCACTCCTCTCTCCATCGGTTTGTCTCACTTTGCCTCCTGTTCTTTTTGTCTTTGTAATAACTCCCTCTAAATGACTAGAACCAGGGAGCAGGAGAGAGGAGGAGGGATGAAGGTGAATGTTGGACTTGATGTACAGCTGATGAGGGTCTGGGACTGGACGGGTGTCCGGGGTGGGGGCCTCAGGCTTTAGTCTCACAACAGGACGGCGAGATTGCACATTATGGTGAAATATATTTAGCTCTCCTCTGTCTCATTACAGCGGGTCAAAGAGAGCTGGAGGAGGATCTGGGCAGAACAGAGCAAAACGAGCCACTGGACACATTTAACAAGAGGAGGGGTGAGGAGCCTGCAGCGCTAACACACGATTAAAAACCTTCCTTCTCACAGGAAAAGAAAAAAGAAATCTGGAGTCAAGTCGAGTCTTATCACTGTATGAGGACACTGTAATCGTTGGCTGGGATCACAGGGTCTGTTGACAACAGCAAGGCCTTCACACGCTGACTTTGGGTTTCGTTTTTTTTGGAAGGAAGTAGATTCTTCTTCACGATCGCACAGACTGTCAGAGGCTGCTCTGGGTCTAAAGATCCTGGTAGTTGGTCGTCTGCCTCCGCAGCAGGACCTCATACTGTCCCACAGACATCCTGAAACCTCCAGAACCAGCCTCAGCTCCTGTGTGTTCACAGGCCAGTACTGGCCGGGCGATTATTCAACATTAGTGCTGAAATATTATTTAAAATGGCTCATTCTGGAAGTTATTTCAGCCATGGGAATATGTTATTAGTCTGTAAACGTTTGACAGGAACACGTCAAAGTCCTGAGAGTTAAACAGGGAGAGGTACAGTGACGAGGAGGAGTGTGAGCGTGCTTCTGTGTTTACTCTCACAATATGAGATATCATCATCCTCGGGTTCGGCACCATCTATCACTGCAGCAGCAGCAGCAGGCTGAGAACAGGCAGCTGCAGGATCCACAGCACATCAAACTGACGCCTGGACACAGAGGATGTGAAGGAGCTGCTGTCTGCAGGGTTGGATGATCAGATCATTACTAAACTGGATGACAGAGCGACAGAGAACATGAGACTTATTCTTTTGATGTTTGGGATGTGATAATTAAAACCTCAGACTCGTATATTTGAAGAAACGTGTCTGACGTGGAGCCTGGTGTTTTCAGTATTGATTATTGTATCTGTTTGTGTTTGTATTGTGTTTATGCTGCTTCCTGTGTGTGTGTGTGTTGTATTTAAAAAAGCAAACACTTTGATGGATTTACAGCCTTTTGTAATGATTGTATTCTGAGCCCAGGTTATGATGAACTCAGACACTTAACTGTCCACTAAACCCTTCAATTCCTCTGATAAAGCCGTGATTTTATTTTCCTGTTTGTCTCTAGAAACCTGGCCTGTATCCAGTCTGAATTTTCCTTCATTTACTTATGGTAGAATCCTGACTGTGTATCCCTCCCGTTCAATCAGCGCTTGTTATAATGGTAATGAGAGAGCCATATGGCAGACACAAACACAAATGAGGGCAGCGCGCGGGCAAATGACAAGCAGCAGAGTAAGTACACAACGAAAAAAAAAAGAGATCCATCCTGACAATTAGAACATGACGTGTAGGTGTTTGTCGTGTTCCTGTTTGCTTTTCCTGCGTGAGCATTAATCAGCGTCTCTGCAGCTGTTTGAGTCAATGCTGGGAAACAAATGGAGGCGAAGGAGCTCAGTCAGTTTCTCAACCTCACTGTAGGGACCTGATGTGTAGTCACATGATCTGATCTGATCTGATCTGATCTTCAAAAATGAGCCAAATCTTTTCAGATCGTTGTGTAGCTGCTGGAAACAGCCTCCTTATTATTCTAAAAACAGCCAGGTCGTATGTGACCATGTATTCCAGTGTAACTCATTATAAAATATATGATGCACAATGCACCTCGGTCACACACAGTTCAGCTGACGACTCAGGTGTGTTATGCTAGCAGCAGCGAGCGACCGAGAGACTGGAGAGCTTAGTTTTTCAGGCTCTGGGTTTTATACTGTCACCACACCTGTGTGTTCGTTGGTGTGATTTTTACTTCACGTTCAGACGAGCAAACGTTAATCCCTCTCTCCTCTCTACCATGCAGCGACGCTCCTGTCCTGTGAGGAGGTTTCTTCCTTTAATACGTCGCAGGAATCATCTCCCGTCTCCTTCCTCTTTCCCACATGAACAGGTCTCAGATGACTGTGAAAGTCACCTTAGAGTAAATTCAGCCATCAGTGATGAAAGAATGGCATCATGGCTGTTGGTTATGCTTCCATGCTAGATGTTATGACTACATTAGTACTAACTGCGCTCGCCTCCTCTCTCACACAGATGGCCCATTACGTGTTGGGGGGGGATAAAGACGGAGAGCACATTACACTTCTCTACTGCCTATAGGACGCTCGCTGCCTGTCACTGACATATAACTGTCTTTGGAAAACAAACAACGGCAGCTCGAACGCGCCTCGTCTGTCAGGGACGGTGCCAGCTGCAGACGGCCCGGAGCAGAGGGGACGAGAGAGCGCCTTCCCTCCGCCACGCTCACAATCTAATCTGGCTTCATGACTGCTGCCGCCTGGATTTATGTCGGCAATGAAACAAGGCTGGAGGGAGGTGTCCTCGAACCCTGCAGCCAGCCAGGTGTGAGGCACACACACACACATAACACAGCTATACATACATGAAGGAGCCCCCCCCCTCACAGTGAACTGAGTATACCAGATAAAACAGTCCACTCAGCTGTGAGGAACCAACACTTGGCCGGGGATGAGTTGGACCGGGTCCAAATTATTATTACTCGAGCAGGATTTCGTTTCAGAGCCCTGGGTCTCGAGTCTGTGTGTCAGGATTCCCACGTCTGAATGGATCCAGGTGTTTTTAACTGCTGATGCTCTTGATAAGTCGAATCTTTAGCTTCAACATCTGACAGAAATGTAGGCTCATCGACTGGACGTTTCTTATTGAAATGCACCTTGGGAGTTGTAGTTGGCTTCTCCCATTCAGTTTTTATGAACACAGGGTTGAACTCTTTATCAAAAACTAAGATCAAAGATTATATTGATATTTTCTAACATCGACCATCAAGGTCAAGACTGAACGTCCACGCTCTAACGATGACGGCGTCTGCAGTCAGGAGACGAGCATTCAGCCTCACACCATTCAACGTACAGTACATCTTCAAAACTCACAGAGATTATGACTGCGTTTTACAAGTGTCTGCTCATTTTATTAGACTGCTTAAAATCCAGTGCAGGAGAGATGAGCAGTTCTATCACTCTCACACACACACACACACACACAGGTCAGTCGTAGCTACAGTCACTGGGGTTTAATGGACTCTTCATCATCTCCTTAACGTGGTCAGCTGACAGGAATCCAATGGCCACTCGCACACTAGAACATTTTCCCATTCACTCCAGATAAAACCATGAAATGCAGACTGCCTCTGTCTCGCCTTGAATAAATTCTCTGCTGTGACCCCCCCCACCATCACCCCCCCCCCCCCAACAACTGAATGCAGTAACTCTGGAGTGTCTTTTATGGTCTTATTACGGCTTAACGGTGTCCACTCTGAAGGAAGCAGAGCTGGAAATAAAAGTCTGAGTCTGAAGCTGTCGAGGACGATGTACGACTGAGGCTGGGAGAGGTTTGATGAAACATAAAGATGAAGATCACCCCGGTAGTTTCATGACAAGACGGGTATTTTCTCAACTGCTGAACTGTTGCTCGAGGTTTACCATGGACCAACATGTTTCATTTTGTGTTGCACTAAAACGCAAACTGGCCCTCAAACAGTTAAGCTGCCTTGTTCCTGCAGAATCCTATGATATAAACCTGATAATGTAACATTGCTATAGAAACCATATAATGCTGTCACGGTGCTGTCAGTTAGCACTGATAAAAACAGAACTTTATTGCTATTGAAAATCATAAAAAAATAAAAAACTTGACACAGGAGAGGGTTTTATTGCACGAAGTTCTAAAAATATGTTCCCACAGTGACGAGTTTGAAAGTTGCAGAGCCAGAGCTGCCACTCAAAAACTTGTTATAGTTCCCCAAGTCATAAGAAACCTTTCTAAGCATTGAAAATAAAATATTAGAGAGACGTTTACAGCGCTTCCTAGAGCCGTTATCATGTCTGCTCGCAGTGAATGAGCATCCAAACCTCAAGCCCTCCCAATTATTAGCAGTTAGTTTTATAGTAATATTTGTTATCATGGACACTAATAACCAGAAGTGCAAGAAGTCCTTTATATTGTTTCCTTCCTTTTAGCAAACAGTTAAGCAGAAATTAGTTCTTTTTTCAATCCATTTCTGCTTCTCAGAGTCAGAGCAGACTCGAAGCTTTGCCAAAGTAAAACATTTACCAAACCCTGGTTTGATGTGAGCAGCCCACAGCCTGAGAGGACTGCCTCTGGGACGCTCAACTCAGGGCAAAAATGGCACTTTTCTCAGTAGGTTCAATTTGCTTGATTTGACTTCCTGGGTTCCAAACTGTCCTGCGATCTTTGCAGCATGTTATCACTCTGTCTTTTTGTCCCGTCTTTCCTGTCTGTCTTCAGTGGAAAAAAAGGGGAAAGGCATTGAGAGTCCTCACAGGCAGCTCCGAGAAGAGGAACTCTCCCAGGGGGCAAATATTTTCAATGGAGGCTTCGTAACATCCGAGCCGACCCTGGAGCCAAAAGGCTGATGCAAGCTACAGGCAGTAGCTTCAGGCTACTGAGGGTCCACAGGGCGAAGACAGACGCAGAATAATACCAGCTTCCTCCGAGCAGCTCGGGAGGAAAAACATCAAAACACAAACAGACTTCCCTCATTACAAAACAGCCGAGGCAGAGCGGGTCAGGCCTCCTGGAGCGAGCGCGCAGAGGCCGGCTGATCTCTGAGCCCTTTTCAGTCGTGACTCCGTGATCGAGAGCCTGGTGGAAGCTGTGGAAGGGCTTTACTCAGAGCGGCTGAAGGTCGGAGCTGTTTCAGTAATGACAGAGAATAAATCAGAGGCTGAAGCAAAGAAAGCTGAGGTCAAAGGTGCAGTTGAAAATAATCCCAGAGCTCAGCTGTAGAGGAACAGAACGTGGGAGAGTCTTGTTTGTTAGCTGTTGTGTTATTTTCTAAATTTTCCAATTAATTTCCTGAAGTTTTCCCGTCTGTCTCCCTCAAGGATGAAACTCAGCTTTGACCCCAGTGATCACACAAGTTCAAGTGCTGGACTCATTCAGAACCGCTGAAAATTAATAACACAAACTCAAAATTATTTGCCCTCGGAGTTCACAATTTTGACCCCAGAACTTATTAATTTGCCCCCGCAGCTGAGGCGGCAGAGCACCGAGGGAAGATGGTGAAAAAGGTGAAAATCCTTTTTTTGTTGTGAGGAAGCGATAAAAAGAAGAAAACTATTAAACAAAACTTTAACAGGTTTCACGTTATTTGGCCTCCTAACTTTAACCACTCCCAGAGCTACAACTTTGACCATCACTTATCAAAGTGATGCGCAGGAAGAAGAGAATCCGCTGTGATGTTACCTACTGTCGCTCTAAATGGTATCCTCCATATTAAAGCAGGTTTTCATTTCTTTCTGCCTGAAGAGAGGAAGAACTGCATAAGTTACCAGCTCCATACTGAAAACCTCTGCTGCTGAGTAAGACTGAGTCTTAATTAACTGACCCACACAAACAAAACCACAGGCTTTACAGATCCTCTGCAGCTGCTTTAATGGAGAAACAGAAGTTCAGCCAAGAAATGATAAAAAGGAGTCTTTACTGACACAGAGTTCAGCCAGGGGATCTGTGCACTTCTAGAAAATCACTTAAAAATATATTTTTATCTCTCTCCTTCTCTCTCGAGCAGCAAGTTAATATTTAATGTTTTTTGTTCTCTTTTTCAGTTTGGAGCGTTACATTATACAGAGAGGCTGTTAGAGAGTTATGAGTTTGGCATGGGTTTCGTCCATCTGCCATCTGAAACTCTGACTCGGACCCTCAGCTTCACACCAGTCTCTGAGGGACCGGAGCGGGAGATGCAGATGCTGCCACATCGACTGGCACCGACTGCTGTTTTTAAACCTGCGGCTCATTTTCCCATGGTTTTCTGACTGATGATTGACAGGGAGAAGAACAGTGTACCCGTAATGTGTGCCGCCAGTTGGTGTCAAAGTAAAGCCACTAAAGTGCTTGTTTTTCTACTGCTGCCTGTCAGTCTGCGTTATACAGATCCTTTATGTTGAAGCACCACATCTTCATAATGTGCTGCTGTGTGGTAAGATATGCCCACAGCACCACTTAACTCACCACTAATTTATGAAGGCGATGTCTGGACACAATGAGGTTGCAGTTGTAGTGGTGCTGGTGTTAGCAGCTAATGCTACTTGCACCCATACTATAAAAAGCAGCCTCTTCTATCACCCTGCAGCTGAGCGTGTTGTGAGGTTGTGTGGCGTTATCTCTGATTGTGCTGCCTCTGACTCTGATCTCAGACGAGCAGAGACGACGTTCCACTAAAAGGATTCACATATGAAAGGAGACAAGAAAGAAACATGGAAAATCCTTTTCTTTCACGAGGAGCATTGTTGATTTGTCGTCTGCGGAATATGAAAGAGGCCGAGTACTGTAATGTGGAGGGGTAATTACTTAGTGAGTGCATCAAAGCAGACTGGCTGCTGATAGAGGAAGGAGGGGGGGGGGCAGACTCTCTTCCAATTACCTATCTTCCTCCTCACCTCTCCTTCTTCTCTCCTCCTGCTCACTTCCTCCCCCTGCAGTCTGCTCTGTATTATTATCAGGGGTCAAATTCATTTCGAATGAGCCCAGACTTCACTGAGTTAATGGGACATAATTGAGGGTAATGAAAGAAGTTTAATTATAATTACAATAAAGAAAGGAAGGAAAAAAAAAAGGGGGAATGTTGTTATTTTATGAGGCTCAGTGAAACTCTGGATCATGTTTAAAACTACAGGTTCAGTTTAGGATGAAGGGAGTGTGAGAGGTGTGTGTGTGTGTGTGTGTGTGTGCCTGCAGGTGGGTGTGAAAGAAAAGAAAAATTAATTACAAACACGAAAACACTTTTTAATAAACCGAATAATACGAGGTGAGGAATTATCTGCTGTATAAACACAGAAGGATTACATGAGCAGCAGGAAGCTTTCAGCTGCTGTTTATGATTAATGAACAGATTTACCTTCAGCTTCGACAGCCCCCGCTTCAATCCCCAACAAGGCTGATTACTTTTATACTCACTGTTACGGCCCGTCACACGGCTGCAGGTCTGCTGTGGTTAGTCAACAACGTCTTTGAATTACACTCGTATACAACTCATTCGCTCTGGTTAATACATTTTAGAGGAAACTTACAGTAATGTTCATATTACATCTGCACAGTCACTTCTGGCCACTAGATTATTTTTGGTTTTGTTTGGGCAAATCAACGTGTTCAGTGCAAATTAGCAGAGGAAAGTTCAGAGGAGAATATTCAGGTTCTGAAGCGTTTTGGAGAGCTCCAGGTTTAGAGGTGAGTAAACTGTGGGTTCAGTGTGAACAGAAGGTCAAAGCTTCAAATGAAGCCGCCTGGTTTTACACATGCAGAGCTGCTCTAAGTAAGTAACTGTATTAGTCCAGTTATGCTCATGAAAAAACGATGTGTGAGTCGGTTTCTCTCCAAAGCAAAGATGTTAACACGACTGATCCTGCACCAAGGTGACTCCTGCACGTCTCCCTCTGGGGCTCTCTGCCTGTAAAAGTTTAAACACCTCTGGCCTTGTCCACTCTTTGCTATAAGCTGTATACTGTACTCATCAATACAGTCGGCTGCTCTGAACTTTCCTCCTGAGCTCTGAGGGGAAAAACAGCATGAACACATCGCATGAGTGAGCAGTGCTTATTCTGGAGCTGCAGTTTGATTTGAGGCTGGTTGTTGAGGGAGTATCAGCTGACCCAGTGACTTACAAACCTCCGCTACAGCACCAGCTTTTCACTTAACTCACACTGACAGGACTCGGTAGCAGCATCATGAAAGATTCAGATATTTATCGAAACTGCCTCAAGATTCTGGACGGGTTCAGAAAATATGCACTAATGCTCTCAAACTATTCTGTTCTTTCTGTAAAATGATTCTAGAACTGCAGTAAAGATGGGACCACAGAATTAATCTTATTACATTACTTCAATAATCATTTCTCTCTGAGGATGATTATAATGTGATTTAAAAATACAGCATACAATAACACTGGTCTGTCTTTAAAATACTATTTAAGGCTTAATAATATTCTTGACAAAAATATATTGATTACATGTCATTATTGATGATTATAAGGCAGAAAACTGAATGATATAAATTGCTAATTGACATTATATTGATGGTAAGATGTTGACATCTGTGTGTTGTGTATGTAACATGCAGCATCTATCTGAACAGATACATCAAACTAAGGAGGATGTGACGTCGTCAAATGAAAGGTGAGAGTAAATTTAAATTCCTCTTTGTTTGGCTTTTCAAACACTTCTCTCTGTGTGGTCATGTCTGTTTATCCCCTGTGCATTGAAGGTGTTTTCAGATGAGTTTATGGAACTGTTTCTGGAAAACAATTTGGAGTTGTCACTTTCCGCTCTGTAAGAATCAGTGTTTTATTTTTTCTAAGCTACAGTAATAAAATGCCCACGAGCAACAGTGTTTAAAAACAAGACTAAATTGGATGTGACAATCCTCTGATTGTCTGTCTGTTACAGCTCTTTGCTTGTTCTCCCATGTGACAAATGTATCTGCAGCCAAAGTGGGCTGAGCACAGAAAGTATTGTGACTCTGCTGTGACCCAGCCTATCACCACACTCCCCCTGTTTGTGTTCTCATTTACTGTCTGTCTTCTGGGAGCCAGTCAGTGTGTCTGACTGGACTGTAAATAGCTGCAGAAGCCATAATGAAGCCAATGATAGCAGTATCATGGATTTCCAATGACCTCAGTTGGGCCAATTAAAGTTATATGCAGGGTATAATTATGTATTTTATTGGTGGGGAAGGAACGATGGGTTTGGTAATGACATGTGGCAGCTTTATAAGCCTCCACAGTCCCGTCATACGTCAAAGGGACGAGAGAAGAGACAGCGGCTCATCCTCAGGTCTGATCAGCACTTTAACAGCTGCTCTCTCACTCCTGTGCTGGGTAAGAGGCGAGATGGCAAGTCCTCATACCGTCCTCTACACAACAAGATATTCCCAGTCTTCACGCAGCCACGGGGGATTTCTGGTCTGTAAAATGCAGATGTGGTTCTTTTCTGCGTTTGAACAAATGACCAGCGTCGTCTTTCCTCTGCTGAGAACAGTCTCAATTATGCAGACAGCACTGAGCTGCATTCACACAGAAATGTCATCTCTCAATGTATTCACAAATATGAATAATAATGCTAATGGATCAGTGTGTTTTGATTTTTCAGAATTTAGATAATCTACACCATAAAGTCCATTTCAGATGCCGTGTATATTTAAATGAATGTAGCCTCTGTGCCTTGAAGGTAGAAACCATGTACTTACTTAAATCAAAGCCTGGCTGCTTCGTGTTAAGACAACATCAAACACTGATGAATCTGGGAAGTTTTCTGAGTCGACATATAAAGAGCTGAGTGTTGGAACCTGCAGTGACGCTCAGGTATCTACTGTTCAAAGACGTGCAGCTGTAAATCAGAGAGAATACACAGAGATTCACAGACACGTGCAAAAACAAAACGATAAAATAATCAGAGCCATGAATTCACAGAAACTTTAGTTGAACAGAAGTCTTTTAGGAACCGTCGGTGTCTGCTGAGGCAGCGATTGCCAAGGTGTTTGATTAGCCTCGTAGCACCGAGCGGCCTCATCAAACGGCTGTGGAGATAAATGGAGTAATTGGCAAATCACTGGCGCTCTCTCTCCCTCCCCCTGTGTCTCCTCTCTGACTCTCTCCCTGCACCTTCTCCCAACGTCCTCACAGTCATCACGACTGACTGAGGTGCTGTGGATACTCATTTCTTTTTCTCTTTCTTTGTGGTTCTTGTCTCCAGAGGTTACAAACCTGTATCTCTGCTCGTCTCTTGGATTGGATTAATTACAGGGAGAATTAGGACGAGTCAGTCGGAGTCAAACGGCTAAAAACATCAAGAAATGAACTTGAATCTTAAAAACTTCTTCACCACAAACACTCTCTGAGCGAGTGTGACGTGTTTGTTTGGTCTGAAATGAAACACGTTAATGAGCTGACGCTGCACATTTGTTTTGTTTGGCCTCATGCAGCAGATAAGTGTATGTATGTATTATGCTTATGGATTAAATAAAGGACACTTGTTTAAACTGATTAATGTGTACAAAAGTTTTAAATACAGTAGATACACTCCAGGTCAAACTTTTCTTCTGCTCATGTTCATGATCCCCAGAGGATGAACTTTGTACAGTTTGACTTTTGTTCTAGTGCCACCCTGAGTCTCAGAGGTCTGCTTTAATATTTCATAGTCATAAGGCAGATTGCCTGAGACGCTCTGGGCACATTCCAGCAGCGTAGCCAGAAATCATACTGTGAGTGGCCGTAGAGAAAATCAGATGGGCCTCGCTCCAACACCCTCAGGTGCAACATTTCCTGTTCAATCCCCAGCACACGCACCAGGCGTGAACAAACTGAAAATGAAATCATAACACCTGATGGACGACACTCCCTGATAACACACACACACCTGCAGAAACACATCCTCTCCTGCAGGGTCACAATAATATGCACAGTAAAGTAGAACAGGCAGCGCGGTGAGGCCCAGCCACGGCTGCACATATGGCACGTTCCTGTTGTTTCTAATGACACCGCGGCCTCTAAGAACAGCTAAATAACCAGCGGGTTGTTTGCTGTATAGAGCGCTGTTCAGAGCTCCCTTCTTCTTCTTTTTGTCGGCTCAGATTTACTTGAGGAAATCAGAGAGCACCCAGCAGTGTGTGTGTGTGAGCATCATGGCAGTCAGCGTGGTAAACACAGTGTTTGTGAATATTAAAGTTTGATGCTGAGATTTAAGTGACAGGTTAATATCTGAAAAGCACAAAGTTTTGACTTTGAAATAAACACTGTGACAAAAACTCTCCCCTCCTGCAAAACAGCTCCCAACGCTCCCTGTCCTTACACCTCACCTCCATCACCGCCTCCATCTGTGTCTCCCTCTGCTAAGAGGAGCACTTTGCCGAGGTGAGTGACAGTAATGAACTCTTACTCAGTGAGGCTGGAAAGGATGTAAATGAATGTAGACGAGGATGGAGAGCAATTGCTCACACAGAGGACTCTGAAAGGTGTGTGAGAGAGAGAGAGAGAGAGAGAGAGAGACAAAGATAATGCACCCAGGAGGAGCTTTAAGGTGGAAATGCACGGCCGAGTCAAGAGGGAGACGCTTCAAATATCTGTTTATCTATTAATGAGACTGAACGGATGGAGTGATGAATGGATGGGCGGACGGATGAGTGATGGTGAATGATGGCAGATGGAAATATAATGGTGAGTGATGTTAGAGAGGAAACAGGAGGCGGGAGAAGAAAAGACTGTAAGAAAACTGAACGGATTTCTTTAAACCTAATTAAAACGGAGGAGTGTGCATGACGACGGTCGAGGTCTCAGTCTACTGACTGAACTCCAGCCGATATGTACATGATGCTGAACTGTTCCAGCGCTCACAGCTCGGAGAGACGGCTTCTTAATCCTCTCAAACATCCCAGTGGGTCAGTGTTTACACAGAGAACCTCTACAGTGCTTGTATTTGTTGGGATGACGCAGAGAGAAAAACACAGATTCTTGTGTTGTGAATATTTTCAGTCTCAAGTTTTAATAAAGAGGATGAACCAGATGATGCATAGTAAATATGATACTGTCAGACAGCAGTGGAAAAAAGATTTTTCTGTCCATACAGCTGCTTAAACTAAGAGAGGAGAAGTGGATGTCTGGGGTCAGAGCGAAATCATATGATTATCTGTGGTAGAAAGCTTCGTGCTGTTTGCTCACTGAAGTGGGTAAAAATGTTCACGTTATCTTGACATAATGAATGAGCAGAAAATGACAGTAAGTGAATATATACAGTGTAAACGACCAATACGACAAGACACACACACACACACACACTCAAAATACGAAATGTGCTCGCAGAGAGAGGAAAAGACAAAGCGAGTTATTTTAGCACAAATTTGTCAATATGTTGCTTTGAAGTCGCAGAAATCCTAATGTGTTTTTAGAATAAAGTACTGAGCTGTACAGACTGCAGCTGTTATCAGAGCAGCAGCAGCAGTTTATCCCTGGGCCTCCTTAAGAAGTAAGTTTGATATGAGCTGTAACACATCATCATACAGATCATCTGTCCATCATTACAGGAACACAGAGGACATGACAGGAGTCCTCATGAGTCACACACTCATCCTGTTGGAATCAAACACAAAACCAGTATTTTTAGAAAAAGAAAACGAGCTGACGTCTATTTCTGTCGTCACCAAGCAACAGTGTTATAACAACCTGAACGCCTGAAAATGAAAGATGAGTTCAGTGAATGTAAGATGGAGAGACGGGCTGAGTGTCAAACAGACACGGTAACAAGAAAAGGCTCAATCAACATCAAGCGATCTGTCACTTCCTGTGCCCACACTACATTTCCCATCAGACTTTGCCCCTGTATCCTATCACCTCAGCAGACGCGGGGGGGTTCATTGTATGCAGATGCTTTGTGTGCGCTTGTATTCATGTTTTGGTAGCAAACTAATTTCGCCTGTGCCGTCCTCTGCTACGCCCCTCTGCTCTCACAGGAAATCATCTGTCGCAGCGGCGTCACTCGGAGGCCGACTGGCTGCTGCAGTCACAACAGCTCTGTCACTTCTTATCTCCTGTCACGAGCACAAAACTCATTTGTCTAAGGACTACATGTCACCTTCCTCCCTGCTGAATACCGTCGACAAATATGAACCCTCCATCTTTCTCTTCGCTGAGCTTGAATTTTCTCTGCGTCTGAAAAATGAAAATCCTCCTGTGCTCTCGTTGGTTGTCGTCTTACTCCCATCAAACACGAGTACAGATCTGAGCCCTGCTCTCCTCACTATTCACTGCTTATAATGCTAATGTTAGCATTTACTGTATGTCAGTTGACACACTGACGTCAGCTCAGTCACAGAAGTGCAGTCTGGGTAAATTTCCAGTTGGTAAAATGAACAAATGTGAGTTAGAATTGAATCAGACTTTCCAGAGAGGAGGGTGTGGTTGTTTAAGAAACGCTAACCTCGACCAGACAGTCACAGCAACAGATATCTGTGCAGCTCTCAGATGTACCACGATCATCAGAGCCCAGATGAAGTCAGCCGGTCACTCACCCATCACTCTGAGCCTCTCGGCGCCCACCACCACCTCCTGCTCGTCGGCGGAGAAGAGCAGCTTCCCAGAGGTGGATTTGACTTCAAACATCTTGCCTTGTGCTTTAAATCCACTGGATCCTAAAGCGAACACACAGGAAGAGAGGAGACATCAAAGAGGAGCGACTGAAGCCGGAACAGATTCCTAACTGAATTACCTCAGTGGCTGAAAGTTTCAAATCCATCCAAGGTGTCCTGCAGGACGTCCTGCTTTAAGCAAATAAATATCCCATCCTTTACTTCAAAACCAAACCATGGTATTGTTTATGAATGCTGGTCTCAGTCCTGTGATTACTGGATATCAAACAGGCCAATCAAACAGCTGCTCTGGTCTCTGCAGCCAAAGACGATTACAACATTTTGCCAGCAAGTGTTAGAAGGTAAACCCTGATGAAGCAGGGTTCGAGCAGCAGGTGTGATGGCACAGTGTGTTATAGATGTAGATATAACCTTTACACAGCCACCTCTCAAGCTCCGTCTCTTCTTTGTCTACGTTATGTTAGTGTGATGCTCTGTAGGTGTTTAAAGTGAAATATAAGCTGATTCATCGTGTGTGTGTCCACCTCACAGTACACTGACATGTGGTGTAAGGCAGGATGTGTAGTTCTAGCTCTGATGAAACATCAGCACCATGATTGTTTTTATGTACCTGCTTTGATTTTACCTCCTGAAACTAAAGTCCGAGTGCATCCAAGAAGTTGTCAGTCAACACCTCTGAACCTGGAAAAGCTCGAGTGAGAAAACATTGAAGGGAATAGAATAAAGCAGCAGAAAACTTTGAGCAGTTTGTGATGAAATGTTCAGAAACGATATCATCCAGATGTGACCTGTTGGTGAAAGAGCTTTCTGCTGTGAGACGAGTGTAAAAGAGAAAGAACCTCTCAGACACACTTCACCGAACGTCTGCAGGAACCTTGAGAAAACACTCAGACTCAAGCTGCCAAAAGTGCGACTGGTGTCACGACAAACAAGAAATAGAAAATGTAGACAACTCCAGACCCTCCAACTCAAATTGCTTTGTCTCATGCGGCGGCAGAAAACACTCCGGCGCCGGGGGTGACTGATTGACACACGCGCAATTGATTCTGTCACTCTGCATCTGGGATGTGAAGTTCCTCCCAACACCAACGCCGCTCAGTCATCCAGGAGAAAGACCCGAGCAGGCTTCGTCCTCCGCCTCCTCAGAGCCACAGGGCTAATGTCAGCACGCTGTTTAACGTGAGAGACACTTCCTGAGCATGTTTACACAAAGTGATTTCCAACTCTATTAGAGAGTGACAGGTGGAGAACGTACAGAGGAAAGTTCGGGGAACGGAGGAAGAATTTATGATGAATGAGGTGATGACTTGTGACAGAGCAGAGGGTCCTACCCTGACAGTCTGGACTCCACACAGGCTTCCAGGATAACGCTAACATATTTCCTCTTATTACTCTAACCTCATCATAATTAAAATGTGACGTGCCCAGAGAGGAGCTCACAGAACACCTCATCTCTGACCAACACAGATTCTACATGTTGTGCATCTGTTGCAGCCGATGTCGTCAGTGTTGTTTGGTTTGATGTTTTCTGAAAAATGAGAAGCTGAATCATATCAAAGGAAAACATCAATAAAACACATGAAAGCGGGCTGTGTTTCTCCCCGCTGCCTTCCTACCTGTTACGAGTTGTGTGAGCAGCTGGTTGTTGCTGCCGACGATATTCACCGACACGTTTCTGGACGACTGCAGGAACAGCGGGCGGCCCTGAGGAGAGACGCACCGGGTTATTTGTTCAGTTTGTGGTGGAATTATTGGTAAAGCATTAATATTCGTTAAACAACAAGTCAGAGGAGGGATGAGAAAAAACATCAGCTGCTGAAGATGATGCAAATATGCACATGTTGACCTCTGTAATTTGTTCTGTTGTGTGAAAATTTACCTCAACCATTATCCTAAACTGGACGTTTATATGAGCTGGACTTTAGGTTCAGAACCAGAGAGTTCAGGACTGGAATGTCCTGCTGTATCTCTATAGACCTCCTGATTGGCAGGCTCCTGAGTGCTCGGCTTATATAAGCTGAGCCAGCAAAAAAAAATAAGAAGAGAAAACTGCAAACAAATGTTGGACTTCACACTCACACTCACACACACACACACACACACACACACAGCGTAACTGTCCGAGTGCAGAGACTTCAGCCTCCCGCTCTGTTTGATAACTTCCATTTCCCAGAGAGCCCTGCACCAATCTGGAATGCTGATCACGTCGGACACTCTGCTCTTTCTGTGCCCGACTAATCTTCATGCCTCAGTCAACTTCTTAATTAGAGATAACGGCCTGACCATTGTGCTGCGCTCGCAGCCGAGGAGGGGATATGCCTTGTGTGTATATTACTGATAACATTATGGCTCTTGCCAAACTTATTGAAGTTCCCACAGTAAATACAGCAAACGTACGATATACAAGCAAGAAGTTATCACAGTACAACGTGCAGTGACGTGGATGTAAAACTAAGAAGTTTGGAAAGAGTCGACACAGAGATGATAATCACAGCAACACTGGAGTCATCTGAGCATCAAATAACAGAAACGTTATCTCAAGGCTCTCTCAGCATAGAGCAGGTCGAACATTAAACACTAAAACATGAACATAACAAATGTGAAAATGATTTAACATAGAGACGATCCCTGCAGGACGTCCTCTGTGGCTCGAAATCACAGTTCCACAAATATCTGCCAATTTCCAGAGTCTAATCTCGCAGTTGTTAAACATTGCTGGGGAAGAGAGGCTTTCTGGTTTTTCCTAAATTTATTCCGAGCACACTTCGTCTCACACCAGTGCACAAACATACAGAGCTCAGCTTTTAGGAGTGCTCTTGAGTAACAGAGTTGCTAAAAGCCACCCAGCTGGGATCCAACTAAAACTTCCCTCAAACTACAGTGAGCACTTTTCTGATAAACTCTACTTTAGCCAGAAATTTCCGACTGACAGCCTCAGACTTCACCATGTTCATGTTCTGTCTGCAGACAACACACTGACACTCATTAGCTCTTATTACCTGCAGCTGTGCTCGGCTCAGTCATACACCGTGAATTCAGGTTGTGTACATGAAGAACATCGACTGCTGATGACGAGGCAGTTTGAAGTGGATTCACACAGAGCTGATATCAACCAATACAGTCATTCATGAAGCAGAAAGAAGAACCTGTGTTGTAGCTTCACAGAGATTCTTCATAAAGATCCTTGATAGTTGTTTGTACTCATTTATCTGCAGACACAGCTGTGAGTTTATTAAGATCACCTGATTCTACTTTCTGACCTCTGTAGTGTCAGCTGGAATCTCCTGAACACACTGCAGTGAAATGTGCAGGATGCTGATCCAGCCTGATGAGAGGCTTGCTGGATAAACAGGGGAAGTTAATGTTATGTGTGACACTGACATGTTGTCCCTCTCCACAGCAGCAGGTTTGAGCTTCAAAAGCTTTTCTAGCATCCAGCTTATCGTTCCATCTCTCTACAGATTTTCTTCCCTCTGCCACAGTCTCTTGAAACGCCTCAGAGAGGATACTGCAGGAGTCCTCTGGGGATGTTTGTGTACAGTACATGTGTTAAGTCTGTTGTTGTGTGGCGCTTCTGATCCACTCTGCCTCCCTCTCCTCTTCGTTACTAATGCAGCAGAGCATATTACTCCCAGCAGGATGCCTCGACCAGAGAGGAGAGAAAGAGAGCGAGCGAGAGAGGAAGTAGAGGAGAGAATGGGAGAAAGACGTGTGGAGGTGCTTATAGAAATATTTCTTGGAGGCAGAGCTGCTCCAAAGGCTCAGCAACCTCGCTGGTTGAATTAAACCTCAGTAAATTGAGCCAAAGGACCAATCTTCAGCAGCAGTCAGAAATCCAGCCTGGTCTCATCCAAATAAATCTCCAGCTTACTGTCCGGCTCTCTTGATAAAGAGCTGGGTAACATACACAGCACGGTGTGAAAGACGATGGTTAGTTGATTAATCAGTTAATGGATTTTAAAGTAAGCTCGTTCATCAGGTAAAAACAAAGACCATCCACAGCCTCCAGATTCCTCTGTGTTCACATCCAGCACATACAGACCAACATTAGCATCCAGGTGGATTCATGTTGGCACTACACAAAGAAACTTTACAGTGAGTAGAGCTGGGCAGCTCGTTACAGTTACACTGCTCACAGGAGGTGAGAGCAGTGAAAACATACAGAGAAGACTTGACAGGAGACAACATGTAGAGACCTGGTTTGTATAATAACAGCAGTGCAGTGAGGGGTTTCCTTGGTTATATTCCAGTTTGTTGTCGGTCTGTTTGCTCCAGGACTGACCACTTCAAATCACTATTCGTCTCACTCTGCCTGTTTATTTCTCCCTCCTGCTCTGCTGTTTTCTATCTTGCTGCTTCTTCTAGTCTTTTTTCTATTCACATCCTTTCTGTGTCTCTCACCTGTCCTACTTCTTCAGCCCATTTTCCACTGTTTTCAGGCAAATGTTTGGATTTCACAGAAGTAACAGAAATCTTTTGTACTTTCAGCACTAGTCTGGCAGCACCAAGTGTTCTTCATTTCATGAACAAAGAGGAACACAACAGCCTCCAGCTAAACAGCCTAACAATATTTATATTTCTGAATATGATGCTCATGCACCAGCAGCACCTGTCTAAATGCAGAGCCACGTTAATGCTCCACAGATCCGCAGTCATCCAAAGCTGCTTCTTTCACCAAATGGTGAAACAGGGAGCTCGTTTTAATCGGAATATTTTCTGGTGCCATAACATCACACTGTGAACATGTTGTGCTTGTTTGAGTTGGTGTTGAACTTGGCCGCCTCCTGCGTGTCACCGCCTGTCAAAATATGCTCGCTGGCTTCCCATCTCTCTCATTCTAATTCAGTCCTCCTCCATCTGTCCGCCTGTCTCTGTCTCTATTACTGCGTCCTCTTCTTCTCTCTCATTCCTCATCTCCATCCTCGTCCTTATTCCTCTCTCTGCGCCCCCCTCCCCCTCAGCTTGCGTAAGGTCCTAGACAGCAGAGATAAAGCACGCTGCTCTCTTGCATTATCTGTCCACTACCTGCACACAGCTATTATTACTGCGAGAGCAGAAGACACAGAGGGAGAGAGTGCACATCACGTTATCGTGCCCATCTCTGCATTTCTCTAACATCTCTAGGCTTGGATCCTCACTGCAGTTGTTATAAGGACGGCAGGAAGCACCTCAGAATGTTAATTTGTAATCAGACTTTGCATTTGGATGGCTACACCCTCAGATTTCCTGTCAGAAAACGGCTGCTGAAGTCGTGTCTCTGAGCAGATAGCATGTTGATAACACTGCTAAGGCTGTTGTATGTGTTTGTTTCCCCACTGAGACCATCTGGTTTGAAGCAGGTGCGCTGACAGGGGCTACGTACACCGCGCTTGTCATGATGTTGTGTTTTCTTGTCTTGTTGTGACAAGACGTGACGTGAAGTTACATGACAGTTACGGCACAATAATCTCTCCTTGTTTTGTCTTGACACAACACGGTACGACACACCTCTGCAAGTCACATCACAACTGTGCTGCTTTGACATGTCCAATGACAGGCTGTGAGATGTGACATAACACGACTCAACATGAAATATCTTGTTATGACGCAACATGACACAACATATTTAGATCCTGAAATTTAATGACATTTCTTTTTCTGTTTATCCATTTTCTGCCGCTTATCCAGAGTCAGATCGTGGACCAGCAACGTTTTCCACTTCTTCACCCAGTGCAGAATGGTGAGCCTGGCCTCTGTAATTTCTGATCCAATTCTTCCTGTCACTACTCAAGGCTCATAACCACAGGTGAGGGTTAGAGCATAAATTTACCAGTGAATCAAAAGCCTCATCTTTTGACTCAGCTCCTGTTTCACCTCAACGATCCAGTACAGTGCCATTTCACTCCATCTCCACTTGAACCTGAAGGGAGCGATCCACCGTTTTCCAGCAGAGGACCGTGGCCTCAGACTCAGAGTTTCTGAGCCTCGTCTTCACGTCGTATTTCAGGCTGGAGGTCACGATCTGATGAAACCATTAACCTGACACCAGCTCCCGGACCCCCCTCCCCCCCCCCCCCCCAGTCAGTGCCACTGCCGACCCCTGATCCCACAGGATACTAGGAGTGAGTCCGAATGTCCGGTGGAAGCTCAGAACAGAAATGTTAAAAACATGTAGATAGAGTGAGATGAATACGCGTTCTGTCGCTCGTCAGAACACGAGGAAACATTTGGCTAGCAGGTCATTTACACTTACATAAGACATAAAAGGCATGGTTAGCATGGTTAGCCTAGTTAGCATGTGTGAATGTATGGCACTGTGTTAAATCTCCCTCTCTGGTGGTCTCATACTCATCTCTAAAATGAAATAGCTGGGGTGTGTAGATGTGAGTGTGTGTGTGTGTGTGTGTGTGTGTGACTTACTGGTTTGGACTGGATTTCTTTGGCATAGAGGGGTTGGAGGAACTCAGAGTACCCCTCCAGTTTCAGGCCCTTCTCTGTTATTCTGAGGTTGCCCATGCCGTCCTGTGAGGAACAGAAGACACAGACACAGTTAGTTGACGCTGCCAATCTCCTGTTCCACCACATCCCCGAAGGTGTTCTCCTGCATTCAGACCAGGAGACTGGGGGTCACGTTCATGAAACCAGTCTGAGACCGGCACTTTTGCTTTGTGACATGGAGCATTGTGATGCCGGAGGAAGCCGTTAAGATCGTGGCCTTAAAGGGAAACACACACACTTCTCCTCTGACCTCTCTCATTGACGAGGTGTGTCCATCTGCAGACCATCTGAACATCAGCTGAGTCTGTCTGGCATCACCCATCAAAATCCCTGAGATCACATTTCTCCTCCGTTCTGATGTTTGATGTTTGAACATCAGCTCCATGATTTCATGCTCCGCACTGCTGCCACATGATTGGCTGAGTGACTCAACAGGTGTACAGGTAATAAAGTGCCTGTGACAGACAGCTGGTACTTGTTACAGCACTCTGCTGCTTGTTGATCAATGACAACACTTTGCTGTTTAAGCCAACACACTCAGGTGTATCATGTTGTGTAAATATCACGTTTATGTTCGAACAACAACAAGTGATCCAGACTGATTTATTCATTTATTTAAGCTGCTCTGACACACTGTTGTTTAGCAGAGCATGCCTTCTCTATCCTGTAAACACGTACATACAAATAATTTCAGAAATAATCTAAAACAACAGGAGCAGACAAGCTACCAGCTCAGTGAAAGCAGTCACAGTCAGTTAGAGGACGATTATTAAAATGCTGTTTGGAGAAGTAGCTGAGTTGAATGTAAAAGATTTTTTATTTATGGTTTTCAGTTCTATTTTTAGGACCATTATCAACATCAAGAATGAGTCAGTGCAGCTCCTGAGGGCGAGCCAAGACTCTTCACAATCTTCTCTTCGTGTGTTTCCTGCCAATATGGTGCAGAGCCATGAGCATGAATCGCTGGCTGTGTCCAACACCTGCCATTTTATTCCTGACACCTGCCGTTTGATAACAAACACCTGTTATTTATCGATGCGGCGAGAGACGGCTGTGTGGAGGAAAAATGACTTATAATCAAACACGGCTGACGGTGTGAGGGAAGATGTTATGTTCCACAGGTACAAACTATTACACTCATTAAACTGTCTCCCCTGTTAATCAGCTGCCCTAATCTTTTAATCTTTTTTAATGCAGTGATAGTTGTTGATACCTGACTTCAGCATTAGTATTACACACTGATTCACTGGCAAACACGGTGCACACACTGCATATATAAACAGGAGCTGGGCTGGAAAGATTTTTATCATCAAATACAAAAGAATATGTTGTACAGGATTTAAAGATTAAACAATACAGTGTGTATTCAGTTTATCAACTGTGAGCTCAGAGAAATCCTACTGTGAGCAATACTGTATATAAGAGGAGGAACTTTGTGCAGTATTGTGCCTAAACTGTTCACACTGATGGAGACACAGTTTAGAGATTTACCAGGATGTGATGTACAAAAAACTGAACGTGCAACAAACTTCATATCGAGTTTATTCACCTGACTGACCTGGATTTCATTTTCTCAGTTTTTATGCTACAAACAACTTAATTATAACTTAATCAAGAAATAAGTGAACATTTCCATACTTTGTTCTTTACTCCTTCAAACATGCACCCAAATGATAATTTTACTTTCTCTCTGCAGAAGCCAGGCTCATTTAAACACGGTAAAACATCCACTGCTGATGCATGCTGTATTTGGTCATTTAAGAGAGTTATTTTAAGGTGACAGCAGGCATAGAATATTATTTCATAAAACTGGGTAAATAAATTAGCGTAGCAGCAACCCAGAGGCTATAAAAGTGCATTTGTAACAAGCTGGTCATTGATTGAAATTCAGCAGTAAAGAGCAAACCAGAAGCGTTTTCCCTTTACCTTTCCAAACACAGTCAAGGTATAAAAAAGACATTATCAATGGTTCCTTTATTGCCCTGTCTCCCAATTATCTTCTAGAGACAAGAGAAGACAGCAGCTACTTGGCAGTCAGTCAAAGGTATTGCAGCAGTGTTACAGATTCTTCCATTGTCTCAGTCGGTAAACCAGAACAGCAACACACCAAAAGACATTAACCAAGAGTGATAAGAGGAAATTTGGTGAGAGGAGACTTGGCTCAGCAGCTGCTTTGATTCAAACACTGACTAGTGAGGCTGACCCTTCACTTTCCATCCAGTCATTATATATATTATATGAAATCACCCGCTGGATTGTTTCAAAGAGAGAGAGAGAGATAGAGAGAGAGAGAGAGAGAGAGAGAGAGAGTTATCTGCCTATGTGATCTTCTCCTGCAAAGACTTTTTTGTTTTCCCGCCGTCTTTTGATCCCTCAGGTTCTGACGAGCAAATGGAGATCAAGACCCCTTGAAATCCCAAAGTAACTGAGGACGGTTTTCAAGCCTCCTCCATGTAATCCTTCCCCCCACTGTGTAAAACATATTAAAATTCTGCCGCTGTTGTGGCAACGGGGGGTTGAGTCCTGGACGTGTTGAGATTGTGAATTATCCCAAGGTGGAAATCAGCAGGCCTGTGAGAGAGGGCCCGGCAGACGTTATTCAAAGTCTATTTCCGACATTTTGATGACGAAAACCGATCTGTAAGAAAGGACAGACTTCTTCTTCTTTCCCTAGCAGAATATTCCTGCATACATGCAGGTCCTGGAACACAGACGTATCCACAGATCCAGTGTACACTCAGTGATTCCTCCCACCGGCTACCTCATATCTTAGTCTGGATTATCGCTGAGGATGCATAATAGCTGGAAAGTAATGTTGTGCCTCGGCCCGTATCTCTGCCTCTCCATTTCACACTGAGGAGATAAGTCATAATACACAAAGAACTGAAGTAAGAAATTCAGCTCGTGTTGAAATACAGTCTTAAATTGGCTCTATTCCATAAAAAATAACTGACAGCAGTATAAGCCTCCTAATGGAATAATAAGAATCCATTTACAGAGACATTTAAGTTTTTTTCACTTGTGAAGGCAATCTCCTGCTATTGTGAAGTTCTAGTGCAGAATAACTGTGAATACACAAAAGCTGGATGAAAAAAAACCTAGAAAAGCTGCTGATTGTCAAGGACAGGAATGAACAGGCTTTCACTATGAACTACTCATAAGACACTTAAGGAAAAGTCTGTGAAACGAAGGTGCATTTTAAGATGGCTGCCCTCCCTCTGCTGCACTGAAGCTCCAGAAACTCTGCAACAGTTTAACAGTTGTTAGTTTATCCCTGTTACAGTAACACACTCATACTGGGTGACTGCAGAAATGCTGATGTGAAAACTACTGCTCTGCAACTTAATGTGCAGTTCACTGAGTGTTTTTATGTAGGAGGAGGTGAATGAGTGAATCAGGGAGTGATGTTGGACACAGACATGAGGAGGCTGTTTCAGCACCATGGACAGAGACACAGACAGACTGAGACTATAACATGCACTATAATACTCCACCATTTTATCTGAGTGTGAAATTTATTCTCTGTATAAAAATATTCCCACAATAGAATTAAAAAAATGTCCATGAGATGCGCGCTATTTCCTGCTGCAATCAGACGCCTCTCCACCTGTCAGTGATGACACATAATAATGATGATTCCTGAGTGGCCATTACCTCAATTTACTGTCTGCTGCAGAGCAAACTGTGAGTGTCTGATGTATAGTGTGGCGGTGAATGAGTGAATGAGAGGGTGACTGTGCTCACAGACCAGGGCTGAATGAATCAGCAGCAGAGACACAGTCGAGTGAAGCACTTTGTCTCAGTCAGCCTCCAGCCGCCACATGCAGTAATGATCCGAAGCGTGACAACGAAGAGAGAGAAAAAAAGTCACGGGAAACCCGGACAAAATACAGAATGCAGGATAATATAGCAGGTGCAAACACACTATTCATTTTGTGTAACTTAATCCAGCAGCAGCCGTCAATAAAATCACGATCTCTCTGCAGAAACTGCAATTAGACTTAACTCAAAACACTGAGCACATCTGCACTGTTTGCACTTTCTTTTCCAGCCGAAATTTCTCCTTTTTATTCTCTACAATGAGCGTTGTGCTGCAGCCGGCACAGCGAAGCGAGGCGAGCAGCCATGAATAATTCAGGACAGCTCTTACCAGGACAGAGGCCTCTGAACACTCAGGTGTGCCTCCTCTCCTCTCTCCTCTCATCTCTCCTCTCCTAAAAACACTGGCTGAGTCGTGAGTTTGAGATTCTTCACATCTTGTTCCTTCTTGTCACCTGTTTTTCTTCTGCTCTGTCCCTCCATCCGCTCCTTCCTCTGTCAGATGATTTCATCAAGACGCTTCAAATCAAGTGGCATGAAATTCTAAATAACTTGCTGTCAAACAAATAACAGATTATAGCAGCCAACACAATAATACTAAATACAATTCAATAATACCACTCAGTCACCGAGACAAATACAACACAGTCTCTCTCTCAGAATATATTACTGACGTCCTTACTTTAGTTTTTTTAGTTCGAGAAAATATGAGAATTTCATTAATTCAGAAAGTTTGTGAAGCAACTTTATAATTAGGCAGCGCTTTAAAACAACCTGAAGGCACATTCCTGCTCCTCAGAGGATGAACTCCTGAACTGAAACTTCTATTTCCACTCTCAGCACAAAATGTCCACTTTGGATACAGCAGACAGTGTGTCAAAAGCTACTCGGTATAATGATATTTTTTGGGTAATTTCATGCACCAAAGGTGTGCAACCCATCCATCCATCCATCCATCCATCCGTCCATCCGTCCATCCATCCATCTCTTTGCTTTGTTGTGACATAATTCATCGCACATATACCACGTTTCCCCTCATCCCTCCCTCCCCCTCCGTAATCCCTCCCTTCCTCTCTCCCTCTCTCCCCACGTTTGCTACTACAAGGACTAAATTGATCCACTCCTCACCACTCTGCTAGCTCGATGGTTATTGAGAATTTATTGTGTTTGTGTGTGTTTCTTAGACTGATTGTGTGTCTGCTAGATATGTGTGTGTGTGTGTGTGACTGCTCTGTTTACCTGGCTGCTGAGGAGAAAACGTCTGTCTTGTAAATAACATTTGTGGCTTCAGTTCCTCCTGGTATTCTCCAGGTTTATTTGGTGTGTGGGTCGGCAGCCGGTGGTGGTGGTGGACAACACTGGATCCTTGACTCACCCTGCTCATTTCTGTCCTCTTATCTGTGTCCATCCTTGTTTCTTTATCTATACCATCTGTTGTCTCCCTCCATCTCCTTTTCTTAAGTCGACATCTTCAGAGAGCTGGGAGTCGCTGCTGTCAATAACGCAGAGCTCTCGGCCCATTATTGAGTGTCTGCATCGATATGCATCAAGCAGCCACCCGAGGCTAAAGCAAATATAGATGCCTCCATGCTCTGGGGAAACATTACGAGGAGTCAGACTTTTGCATGTCAGACATTTAGTCATACTTCTATATGGTTAAAGGTCACATCTGCGTTTGGATACTCCTACACAGTACCAGTTATTCTGGGATCAGGACTGAGGTGTTTGGCCAGTTGTCTCCAAGAATGAACAAAGAACCAAAAACTGCACAATGTGACTGTAATATAAGACGCATTGCTGAAGGCAGAGTGTTAGAGTGGGTGGATTTTTTTCTGTAAAACTTCTGTTTTGATGCCATTTTCCTCTTACAGCTCGTGGAGAGGTCTGATAAAGAAACAACACAAGTGTTTACACAGCAAATAAATGTCTGAAGGTGTGGAGGTCAGAACGGTGAAAGGGTGTCACTCGCTTACACACTGACCACGTGTTTTATTTGCATGATCCTAACCACACGTTAACCACAGTTTGTTGTCATGAGTACAGTCCTCTCCTAGACACAGCCACACTGTAGTTACCACATGCAACCAGGACTGTCTCATCACGCTACAGAGGAAATATTCTGTCGTCAGAATAATCTGAGAGAAGCCATATTCAGATTCAGTTCTACATATAGTGGCTTCAAAGAGCTGACGGACTCAGAGCTGACTGTGGGACACTGAGAGCTGCACAGATACACTGGTTGAGTTCTACCAATTCAGGGCAATTCAGGCTGCATTTCTTGGCTGCATTTGAAGCAGCCTTTGAAAAGGGACTTCAGACAATCTAGCCTCTGAACTGGGACACAGCAAGAGACAAAACAAAGGCTTTCATGAATTTGTTTCACTCAGGGTGAGAAGTAAAAATAGTAAAATTCCTCAAAGTCTGAGCTGTAGGTAGCTGGGAACTTTAAGTCTCCACCACGAGATGCCCAGAGCTGCTCTGCATCCTATAGCTGTCTGTGTTGGGGGATTCAATTTGTGCATGCACGGCAGAGACTCAGATACCATGACAATGTTATAATCACAAAATAGGAAGTGTAAATAACGTAGCACTGCGGATTATCACTTTAAATTACTGCCTGTGTAAATCTCACCCTCCAGGCAGCTTAAACATTTTTACTCCTTCCAGCACATGTCAGCAAATAATGACAAGGAGCTCAGAGGTAAAACCAAGCGGCGCGTGAGCCACAGGTAAACACACGACGGCCGAGGAGAAGCCGTTCTCTCGTTTATTCTCTCATTAACCAGAAACCTGTGTTAGTGTTTCAAATGCAAATGAATACATGAAAGAGCGCTCTGGCCACCTGCGCAGCCTTTTGGCAAAAAGCACTTGGAGAGTAAAATGAAGCACCATGGAGCAGCAACAATGCTTCTCTTCTATTCCCTCCCCAGACCCACAACCCTGAATGCTCTTTCAATCAGCCTCCGTCGGCCCTGTGTGGCTGCCAGGTGCCAAAATGGCCGAACTCCAAACTAATACGTTTTTCAATTGATCCATTTGATATCAACAACACCAACAGGAGAAAGTTTTCCCTTCTGTCCCACAGTTTGGGCAAAGCAGCACCTGGAGCAGCAGCTCTGAGAGGCCGCTCTCTTTCTCTCGTTCCACAGGTGATAGCTGCAACGTCATGTAGCAACACCCTGTGATGGCTATCACTGGAATTGGCTTTGAGATTGCTCTTCACAGCAAACCCCCGCTCCTCTGATTGAGGCCCTCGACGCAGCACCACATCGTCCATCAATTGGATGGGAAAGAAGATGGGGGGGAGGAGGGGGGAGGGTGGTTTGGAGGAGAGAGAGGGAGAACCCTGAGAATGAAAGATGAAAGAAAGGAGAGCAGGAGGGGGTATTGATAAAGTCAAGGAGAGATAAGACAGGGCAAAATAGATAGATACACACAGAGAGCAAGATAAGAGTAAAGAGAAAATGAGACAGACGATGTGTTGAAGCACAAATGAGGCAAAAGATGTCGACTGCAAGTGGAGTGAAGGGATTGGGGGGGGGGGCAGAAAGAAGGAGAGGAAGGCAATTCAGAAGAAAACATTACACGGGGAAAAATAAGCAGTCTGAATTAGATGCTGAGAAAGAAAGGAGGTGTCAAGAAGCAGAGAGAGTTCATGTCCACACTAATGTGGCTGAATTTGAGAAAGCCATCTTTTTCTCTCTGGTTGGGTATTACATCCACTTTAAGCCACTGCTTTCAAACCTAAGCTGCTCCAAAAAGCCCTCTGAGGTATAATTTTGAAAAGGCAGTGTGGAAGGACAGAACAGAGCTTTTTAAAACCACTTCAGCGTGATCGCATATAAAGCTTTCACAAACACAGAAGACCTGCTTTTGTTTAGCAATTATTCTCTGAAGCCAACCACGAAGTTTTACAGTGAGAAACCTAAAAAAGTCAGGCCAGCGATGACGTTTTTTGCAGATTAGCAAATGCTAAGAGTCCAAAAACCTGTTTCTGTGCCTCCCTCTGTGCTGGATGAAGAGTCAGTTTGGGCTCAGAACGTTTTATTTGCTCTCATTAAACGATTAAGAACAATAACAGGAGCAGGATACAGTGCTGTGAGTCTTCTCAGAGACTCTGCTCCCTGTGCCTGCGGCTGCCTAATGTCGGTGTTGCAGGTCGATAGATTTCCTATTAACTTCGTCTTCATCTGGGACAGACGGCGTGGCCCTCGGAGGCCGATGGCAGCACGGCATCAAGGTCTTCATGCTGGCAATGATTGACATGTGAATACACAAGCCTGCAGGCTAGCTGCGCTGGATGAAAGACACAGCGAGGAGTGAGGACTGTGTGTGTGTGTGAGTGTGTGTTTTAAATGTCGGTGGTCTGTAAATGGCTGCATGAGAACACTTGTCCTAAAATCCTGACGTTCATTTATGGAAAAGGCTAAAAATAAAATTTGCATTGGAAACACAGTGAATTGCAGTGAGGCATTCACACTGATGTGTCGACTTGTCTTGAGAAAAGACATTTGCGGCGCAATAAAAGACAAAAATCACCTTTTTCTCTGCAAATAATAACACTGGCTGAGTCCAGATTTTTTTGGAATGGGATGCTTAGTCACTGCAGTGGAGCAGTCCTTTTGGATTGAACTCTGAAAGTCACTGTATTTTATATTTCAGGATTTAGTTTGACGAGATTAATTCTTAGGCTAAGATTGGCTTTTTTTTTAATCCTCATCCTAAAACCAAACAACCTACTGAGGCCACTTTCTTACACTTTTCTCCTTCACACATTGTGGGGACATTCAGTCTCAATAAAGAAAGATGTACACACACATACACACACACAATAAATTGTGACAGCAGTCAAAGTGGTGCAATCATCTCCTATTATTATTAAGTCATTACTGAGGGCTAATTGGAAGTGCTTATTATTTTTATGGTTCTGGGAGCAGCTTCATGATGAGACTAAGTTGGTGACTGTCACAGCCACTCAAACACTCAAACACCATCTACTGACGGAGGCTGTGAGGGGTCACTGGAAGCTCTGACTGAGGTCCAGAGTTAAAGGTTGACAGGTGGACAAATACCTTCAAACAAGTGAAAACCCCTCGCTCACATAAAGATACAGATTCACTCTCCTGCAGGTGCAAACACATGGATCATTTCTATATCACAGCACAGCAGCAGTTTAATATGAATGTGCAGGTATCCACTTTGGATGAAGCTGATCACAGAAAGACGAAGTCTCCTCAGCTGAGGTACAAAGTGCCAGTGCAGCATCAACACAGCTCTCCCTTTGATCTACGCCTCCTTTCCCCTTTTCTTTCTGTGGAGGAGACATTCTAAATGAGGTCTTTGTGCTGCGCCCGAAGCTCCAGACGCCATCGAAGAGGTCTTCAATAAAAACGCCGCCCTCCTCTGCACTATGTAGAGATTTACGACGCACAAACTTCCATTGAATCTCAGGGTTGCTCAGATTGAATGGCCTTGTCTTCGAGGCACGAGCGCCATCAAAGGGACGCAGACGCCTGGAAGGTCTCGGTACTGTCAGACAGATGGTGGGAGGGACAGGGACAGACAGACAAAGTCAGACAAGACGAGCTGAGTGGCATTTTAGTTTTAGGTTTATACCGACTCTTCCTGAGGACATAAAAAGTCTCACTTGTTGGCTTCAAGGACCAGAAGATCATGTTAGCCAAATGGTTACAGCACGCACCACATTACCACCATGAGTCGATTCAAGCCAAGAAACAGTGCTGCGTGTCCTTGTTTCTGTCTGCCTCTTCATTACGGGCAAAGACGTCCAAGGACTCCTCATACAGTTTATAAGATAACATCAGCTATTCTACAACCACCAGAGCTTTTGCTAAAACAACTTATTCTGTTCTTTCTCTTGGGAGGACAGTCTGGCTTCTTTAGGTTCACTCATCACCGGTGCCATGGACAGTATAAAGTCAAAGAAAGAAGTCTGATGAATAATGTCAGTGTGGACAACATGAGACTGTAAAACATGTTCTTTTTACACTACTGTACTGTCACGACTTGGAGAGACTGTGTCAGTCTGACACCTTTATATATCATGTGTATAAAATATTCTGCATGACACCTGTGGTGTGTCAGCACCTGTGATGCATGAACCTGAAGCTGGATGTGGAAGGTGTTGTGCCGTGAACTTCAGGAAATGTGATGATGGGTGAGACTCGATTTCTTACCTTAGGTTAGGTTAGATTGTTAAGTAATATTTGGGTACTACACAACACTGTAATAACTGCAAATATCTTTTTAAGTAAATGTAAAAGTGGACTGACGCACTCTGAAGTTAATTTGTGCACACAGTGGATTAGAACTGCTGTGTGAAATGCAGTTAAACTAGTTTATGTCAATTTAAAATCATCACAGCCACAGAGAGAAAATATGTTTCTCTCTTATTATATCAACTGTAAATGCTGTGTGTGTTAGATTAGAACTTACTGTACATTGCATATAACCCTGATTGGATGTAGTGCACAGGAGACATGTCCAACACTCTTGCCATCTGCACAAATTAGCATTTAGTCTCGAGCAGTTAAACAAACACTGCAGTAGAAACTGTGAAGTAGATAACAGACATTATGACTTCAATCATTAGAATAAAATGTGGTGGTTTAAAGAAACTGATGCATGTTCTGCAAAAATCAGCACATTTTCCTCCTCAGCACTCCAACATGCTCCGGCTTTACAACCGATAACCTCTTTAATTGATCCGTTTCCTCTAATCTCCTCTTAATCTGGGCTGGCTGGCTTTAGATATGGACGTTTAGTGAGGTCGAAGATGTGGAGGATCAGCACAGCAGTGACTGCGGAGGGTTGGAGAGGAAACTGGAATGTTTTACTGAAGAGAAGATGCAGAGAAAATGCTGATGTCTCAAATTATTTCAACTGCTAAAGCCTTGAAAAGTCTGAATAAGATTTTCTGTGGACAACATTATGACGAAGGTTTTCCATTTATTCAAAAATATCAAACTACACACACACACACACACAAAAAACAATTATAGCATAGTAGACTGAACATTAACAGTTGAACACTTTCCCTCTTTCTTCTCGCACTTCTTTCTGTTTCCCTCCTGTTTTAGTTTTAAATTCAAATCCCGAGGTGCTGAGGTTATACTGGCTTGTTTCAAATGCCACGAGTGTCTTTTTGGACAATGCAGAGAGTCTTGAAACTTCTGTGACCTAACATGATCCATGTGATTTTTGTTTTGACTTGAGAGAAACATTCATGTCTTACAGTCTGTCTCTGTCCCTTCGCTGCTGAAATAATTAGTCACTCTGGGACAAATAAATTTGAACTTTGCCGTCTGAAGTTTAAATGTTGTATTTCAGGAGAAAGGAAGTAAGTGAATAAGTTACTAAGAATGGGATTTATTAGTAGCAAAGATGTCAAGCCCTTTATAGGCATGACCTGTGGCATCTGAATAAATTGAAGAGTGATGACGTGTCCTTCAAAAACCGGTGTTTTGGAGGGGGAGTAGATATTTTCTGACCAACTAAAAAAGAGCTAAGAGCACTGGTCTTTACTCAGACCCCAGACAAATCTCTGAATTAAGTTAGGTACTAAGGTCAAATATGTGAACTGCTGAAAAGGAAAAGTTTCTGTCCAGTTAATTTTCCATGAAGGACAAAAAGAGAAACAAACAGCTGCTGAACGTGGTCAGGAGAGTGGTGCTCACTCTTCTACTCTTCTCTGGGTGAATAAAAGTTAATAGAAAAAAGAGAAAGCAGATAAGAGAGATTTGGATGCTTTATCCAGACCTGTCTTCGTCTTTATTCAGCCTCCTGTGGGGAAGAAGTGCCATTTTCTTCAGCTATTACTCACATCTGAGGGAGCCAACAGAGAAGAAAATGGAGAAATATCCAATCTGTCCACCTGTTTACGTATTCATATTTTTATATCTGCCATCCCTATGGATTGCTTTGCCATGTGGCAACGCAGTAATAAATTTATTTTCAAATGGAAAATATACAGATGGGCCATATTTCTTCTATTTTGCTTTGGAGTGCAGAGGACTTAGGACATTTTTTTCATGTCTGAAATGTGTAGGCTATGCATGAAAAATATTCTTGGCAGCTACTTTCCCTTCAGTTTAGTCCGCTGGGTTATGTGGTGAATTGTATTCGCACTCTCCCAGTGTTATCTGCCTCCCATCCCGTCTGAGAAAAGTCAGGCGAGTATGGCTGGAAGTTGTCAGCTTTATCTGCCACCCCTGCCTTTTGATCTCACCTTATGGGGCTTTACTGAATGAAGAGAAGTCGTGCATAAACGCAACGCCGCACAGCGGGAACAGAGAGATACACACTCACTCACACACACACATGCACAGTCAAACAGAAAGCACAAGCAAACGTAAAAGCAAAACACACACACACAGACCTCCAATAGAAGAAACACACACTCATCCATCCATTTTCTGAGAAAATATCTGCTGCTGTGAAATATATGAACTGTGATCGTTTAATCACTGCATTAGTTTAATGTGAACAAAGAAAAAAGAAAGGAGAGGAGAGAGAGCGAGTCCTGTTGTCTTGTATAAATTCTATTTTAAAACCAGAAGGTCTGATTCTGATGAGATTTGAAGGTTGAGCGTTTGACGCTGTGTCCTCGTATTCAACATGACAGCGCCACGAGTTCAACAACATGCGAACGCCATAAATAAGTTTAACACAATCTTGATGAAGCGACTCAAGACGACTAATGAAAGTAAGTGTCACTTCGTTCTAGCCATACTGCAGGTTAGAAACCCACATCTGTGGTCCCTATGCCAACATTCACAGGGAAGCTGCACCTTGTTTCTGAAGTTACACATTGTTCAGTTATTTTCCTGGATTTTATGTCCCCTGAAGTTCAAATGTTATTGAAGACGGTGATTACTTTAGTTCACAGTAAACAGGGTGGTATTGTGATCTGGAGAAAATAATGAGCCTGTTGTGGTGGCTAAGATTAGAAATGACTGGGATTAAGTAATGGTCTGGTGTGTGGGTGGGATCTATGAGAACGCCTCAGAGGGGGTTCGGGTTGACAGAGAGGCCACAGACAGCTGCATTACTCTGTCAAATATTTTGTCTCTCATTCATAACCAGACCTTAAATAAAGGCTACAGCAAAGATGAACTGCAGAAGACTGAAAGAGACTTTCACAGCATGAAGGTCTGCTTCTGAAGAGGCAGAGATAGACGGACTGATTTCCTCTAAAATATATATTTCCCTGAACCTGAGCACTCAAACATTTTGTCATTGACTCAGCCACTTGAGGTTCTTCTGACGGTACCACCTGTTGTGTCAAACACAAAACCTGAACCAGAGCCCCCTGCTAGGCTGGACATAATAGCAGCTCGATCAGTCGATGCTAATATTGATCTTCGCAGCAGGGCAAAAAGACCGACAGTGTTTATCTGCATGAAACAAGACCACAGCTCTGACACAAGCACATCAAACAGGCAGAGAGAAGAGTTCCTCACTGCCAAGTGGACAACACAACAATTCCTCCAAAGTCCTACTGTTTACCACCAACTTCTACCACCAACACTACAACTCTCAAAGACTGCAACACAACGAAGCACCAGGTTTTCTAACTTCTCTAACTGAATCCACAGTTTGTGTCTTAAACCCAAATAATGATCTGAAAGAGACAAGCTGATAATATCATATCATGTGGATCTGTTCAACCCTTTAAATTCAATCTTGAGAAATATTGATGAAAGCAACTTTAACATTCAGAACAAGAGTGAGATTGGACAGAAAGTGTGAATTTACTGCGAACACAGTGTTTTGTCCTATGAATTGCAATTCTGTTGTTTAGTCAATAACTGTTTTCTCTGTTTTTTTTTGTTTTAAAGATTGAAGACTTTGTTTCATCTGCGTTCATTCTGAGCTGCCTCCACATTTTTCAGATGTTTTAAAAATTGGCTAACAACTGAAACTAATGGACAGACAGCAGAGAGTAAAACTACAGAGCTTTGCAGTCCTCTGGGAGTCCAACACCACTTCAAAGAAGCTGACCTTCTCCTCTCTCTGCTCCTCTTCTGTTCTTTATACGTCTTTAAGTCTCCTCAGACCCACTTACTCTGACTCCTATTGCATAATCTTTTTCTTTGCTGCTTCCTCTCTCTTTTCCTCCTAGTTTCTTCTCCTACTTCTTAAGCTCTCTCTCCTTCGCTCTTTGTCCTTTCCCTTCTGTCTTTTTGCCCTCTACCTTTAATTCAACCCTTTCCCTCTTCTTCTTCTTCCATCATCTTCATGGAAAAAAACAAGCAATCAATCAATAGATTTCTTTTGTCCAAAAAGACCATCAGGCAGGTTCCCATAGATCAGAGAGGTTGTCTGCACCAGAAAGCTCAAGGGTCTTGTATCATAAAATCCTCTTGAAGTGCTGTTGAGTTAGACGATTGAGCCTTACCTCATCAACGAACTTAAAAAAAAAAGTGCTGTGTAAAGCTTATTTCTTGAAATACGGCCTTCAAAGAGAAAGGCTGATGTAATCCCGACCATTACCTGGGAAGCATAACACCAAACAGGAAGTGTGTAACCCACTGAAAGAGAGATACCTTTGAAGTGTAATAACAGAAAGAGGAGACAAAGTCAGAGAGTGCCGGAGAGGAGTCGCGTCCTCAGAGTTTGGGTCGATGATTTCGATGTGTCTCATAAAATGGATGCTCTACCACTTAGTGTAGCTGTGTGTTCAGACCCCTTTTCCCCACCTAGAGATTGTTATTCAGAGCCCAGTATACCTTTCACACCACCATTCAGCTGTGAACACACTGTGTTCATGTTTCATGCCTCTTTCTTTCTGGGAAGGGGCGGCTTTTGCCTTAACCGATCAGCAGCAAGCGATGCATTCATCAATGTCATGCTCAGTTCTCACAGAAGCTGTTTACTTCGATCAGTTAATGCTGAAATGTCGATTGAAGAAATTACAGCTCATGTGAAAGCTGCTGTCTTTTTTTGTGGCCATTTTTCTGACTCTGGCACAAGACAACAACGACGATGTATTATTCCTACAAAGGCTCTGATCTTCTTGGTTGTTTTTCCCGTCAAGGAAATATCGGTGAGCACTACATCAGACCTCTTTTAATTTCTGATAAAAACTGGAGATGTGGTCGTGATTCAGAGGTCAAGGAATCAAGACTAAATTTCTCTCTGTAAGTAAATGTGATGAAAAACAGTGACTCAGAATGCAGCGATCCCGCAAACTTGAAACAAGAACCTGTTCTCTTGCAGCGAGGAGGGGATGTGTGGAGATCAGCGGTACAGTTAAATGATTTAACTGGTGTTATAATCACATAAACTCGGGTTTTATCTGTGGTGACTTGTGGCAAAGAAAGACTTTTCATAATTTTCCCTCCACTGCACTCCCAATGATAAATAAAGTGTTGTAGTCTATGGTGCTTTAAGGCTTGTTATTTCTTTTCAAATTCTAGATTACAGGCAGATCTGCTGTGGTGGGAAGACATTGTTCAGTACTTCTTGTATTGAGGACTGCTCAGAAAAATTGAAAAATTCAAAATTAGATTTTCAAAGTTTTGCAATTTTGAAGTGAATAAATAAGCCCCCAGTGGTTTGCGTGGTGCTGTGGCGGTAAACTTGGAATATTTATTTAACCATTACATTATAGAGGAACAGCTGCAAGTCTGAAAAATGCCACAAAATAAGTAGAAGCACCTGCTGTAGATATCTGTTTAAGACTATGGCTGAAAGAGCAGAGTCCACATGTGCTTGTTCATTAGCTCACATGTCAGTGTGTCACGCGAGGGTGTGAAGGACCTTGCTCAAGGGTATGTCAGCAGGAGTAATTATCAGTCTGTCAGGCTAAAACTAATGACTTTCAGGACACAATCATTTCATCTCTCACACTCATTAGCACAGTGTTTGTGTTATGTGAATGATCAAACACCAAGTATAACAAAGACAGTATTTGCCTGTTAACTTGTGAAGTAGAACTAACTTTTTCTGTCAGCACATGTGATGATAGGAGTTTCTTTCATCACAATATGGTCAATATCAAGCCCGGCATTGTTCAGACCACAGCAGACGGCGTAGCGGAGTCTAAAATGCTCAACAAAAGCTTGATGCTGTCTTATCTTGAACTTGTCTTGAACCCATTACAACTTTGTTTTATGAATGTCTGCAGTCAGCTGCTCACCTCTGACCAGGAGGTAGACCTAACCAACTTAAATAGACTCCTACTCAAAGTAATGTGGACTCATCTGTCATAAACAATGACAGGACAAGTTATGACTCTCACTTCTGGAAAACAAGAGGTTAGAAAGCAGGGAAAGTTGCTGTGGTTCAAGTGAACAAACTTCTAAAAGTGAAATGAAAAAGAAGACGATAACTATGGCAGCAAAGATCTGGAAGATCTGATCTCCAGCTTTGTGCAAATAATGATTATTGACTTTGGATTTTTTATGTTTAATGACTGGAGGGTTTAGTCTATATGTCAGAAAACGTGCATAAAGGTGTTGTACCTGTACAGAACGTCAGGGGGATTTGTTTTATTGTGGTGTTGATATTTCTTACTGCAAATTAACGATGCCTGTCATGCACACAGCTCTCACTCCAGATACTGAATCTTCATGCAATGTTATTGCCGGGCAGACTACACTGTCTGAAACCTCTCTGGCTTGGTCCCCAGTGGTTCATGTCTTATCTGACTGGCCATGTTTTTATGGTAGCCAAGGTAATTACACTTCCAGGAAAGTTCACGTTTATACGCAGTGTCCCATAAGGCTTGATTCCTCTCTCTGCCCTGTTTAATCTTTATACGCCCTGCATTAGGCAGGTATGAGTTATCATGTGCTGCTGCACCCCGACCAATCACATCAGCAGGTGATTTCACTGACGGGTCTCCTCCGTCTGTTTGAATGCACGCTAATCAGCGACAGGAGTGAAATCCTGCTGCAGACTCTCAGTCCTACACTGCACATGATTGTCACTCCATGTTCTCTTATCAGGACACAAGACCACAATGATTTCTGCTGATGACACCCAACGGTACATTTTTTCTTGGATCCAAAGAACACCTCTGAAGAACTCAAACTGTGCAAAGCACAAAAGGTCTTGAAGCAGAACTAACTGTCACAGTCCATTCATTCTCTGCCTGCTTTTAACATTTAACTAATTCTCTTGTCATTTCAGATCCTGCCACTCCCTCCTGCCCTGCAGTAACCATGACTTTCAACCATCTCACTCTTCCCCACCCACCTACTCACCAGTTCGTAGTATAATGGGCTTGCTCTGTGTTTTAGGTACTAACAGTGCTCCCACACTGCTTCACTATTTTTCAAAAGTAATGTGGAATGCAGGGGGTCTCTATTCTGACTCTGTTGTGCTGCAACTTCATCTTAATTTTTTTTAACTCAAATTCTTCGTAGGCAGTTTTAGTACAGTCACCCATCAGCCTAAATTACCATGATGTACTGCAGTACTGGATATTTATTTAGTTTATCTGAATCTGAACCCACTCCTGATTGTTAATTTGCAGGCATTTAACAGCAGGACCAAAATTAAATATTTGCACAGCAACATTTGAATATCTCTCAGCCAGATCATTCTGTTACTTCCGTATGTTCCTGTGTTTTCTATCTCTTCATGTTTTGTAATTATGCATTTTGTTGGACGCCTTGCAGCAAGCTAATTCTCCCATTAGGGACTATAAAATGTTGAAGTTGAGCTTTATTAGTCATCCCCTGAGCACTGGATTCATGAAGTTAGCAGACTCTGCCTCAAATGTAATTAGTGTCTTCGGCTGTAACTCCATTTCACAGTTTCAAAATGCACCGCGTGCCTATTGTCCCGCTCTCATTATTCCTTTCATTCTGCTTTAATGAATTGCATGTGAGCTGTGAAAACAGCCTGCTGACGGTCTCTGGTCTGCTCTTTTTTTTTCCCTCTCTCCGTCTCCCTCCCGGCTCTTTCTCCCATCTCACTCTGTGTTGACCTTTCAGTAAAGGCTGCTGGAGGTACTGAGGTTTAATTGTCCCCAATGAGAGCCAGTAACTCCGATCTCATCAACAGTATGGGGTTTAATGCTGCCAGCAGCCAATTCCTGCATTCTGTTGGCTAGTGGCAAGAATGGGCTGTTTGGATGCAGTCTGGGACTAATTCACGGGGGAAGCTGGACCTGAATGAGGAAAGCTGTCGGAGCCTTGACCCTTGCTGGTAATCCATTTTTTAATCTGGCTATCTTAAATTTGTTCTCACAGCCAAAACGCCACTTTTTTTTACCACCTGGATTTTTATTTTTATTGTTGTTAGCATCATTTCTATCAGACACGTCAGCAATTTCTGTGACTGCAGGTCTGTACAAAAAACCCCCAACATATTTTCTTCCTGCTTGTTATTAGAAATCACTGTACTGTCAGGATGATGAAGAGTTGATTAACTGCACTTCTTAACTTCTTAATCTTTGGGCGATGTGGGATATGAAATCAGTCTAAGTCAAATAAGTGACATCCAATTGAAGTCTTGAGTCACTGATGGTTAAAGTCAAAGTCGTGTGTTTGATTTTGTCAAGTCTTTATGACGTGTCTGATTTAAATCAAAATCATGACTCGAGTCCACAAGCCTGGACACTGGTCTGCAAAATGCTCTCATAACCAAGAGGAATCATGTCCAAATTTGTAAAAACAGGACCCCAGATTACAGTAGGGAGGTTTTTTTCTTTAATCTCCAATTTGTGCAGAAACTTGTAAAACCTACAAATTCTCAAAATAAGATCATTAAAAAGTTACTGCAGAACTCGCATACAAAAACTTCTGTGGTCTGGAATTAGTGGATTGAATAATAAATAAATGAAGTATTACTGAGTGGTTCCACAGTGAAGATAAGTTAAAGAAATGATATAACAGATGGTGCTAAGTTGGAGCATCACAGAGTAGTTATCTTTCCACTAACCCAGATTCAGGATCAGAGGGTACATGCCTGATGATCTAACACAGATAAATGAGGCTTTATAAAGCCAATAATCAGTCATATTATAGCAATATTATAGATTGGCAACTGCTGAAGAAACGCTAAAATGTTCTTTTGACTACAGTCAAAGCAATCATCATCATCATCCCTTCCCTCTGTCTCTCCCTCATCTTCTCTTTGTTTGACTTCTCTTTACCCACTCACTCTATCCAGGAGTGAGATCCCTGAGAAAGCTTATCAATGTTGCTGAGAGAGAAGGCAGGCTGCAATCAGAGGGAAAATTACTGCTTTTTTCTGCTGTCAACATCACCAACAATCTACAGCAGTGATGGATGTTGATCTACTCACAGTCTTCAAATGTATTATGACTGAACTGCTGTCTGCAAAGGGAAAATGATCTCATATTGTAGTTCGTCCTTTCTCCTCCAACACAAAAGTAGATATAATTGCGCAGGTTTTCATGAAATAAAAAAGGGGTTGGACTGAAAAAGTTGAAGAATTCAAACCTCGACTTTTTGGTAAACGCTGCCTCCTGAAAGTCGTCAGTCATTATCTGAAAAACACACACGATCTTATCCTCAAAAATGACTCGATGACTGACCACTTTAGCTATCCATGAAACGAAAAGGCAGCAGTGTGTTTTCACGAATGATACTGCATCTCATATTTCCACTGAAAAATCACACCAAGCTCAAAACTGTTAAGATTTAAAGTCAGTTTAAGTCTCATGTGAGCAAGAGACTCTTCATCTGATTAAAGACTTCAATATACTATGCTGTGTTTCTTTGCTCAGGCCTCCCACACACACCGCTGAAATACACAAAATGATGTCCCTGTTGACTGATTTCTGGGTCATAATAGGCACATGTGTGGTCCCTGTTCCAGTAAACACTCTGTCCTACTTCCTTTTGAGCTCAAATGAACACAATGGGTAAATAAACTGGACAGTGCTTGGGGCTAAATTAGTTATTTTATCAATTATTGAAGATTTTAATTAATTAAGAGGAACTTCACGTTCTGACCTGCATCAGGACCTGCACTCAGCTGGCAGTCTGTTTTGTTGCGTTATACGGACAGGTGTCTCTATTATTTTGTCTACCACAGTTACATCAGTGAGGGTAGGATAAATAATGGAATCATCTCTCTGTATAATGTAACATAGTTCAACAGCACCACAAATTACAGCGTCTAATATGATTGTAAAATTTTAATCAACAGTGTCTGGGGCCTGTGCTGTTGTGTTAGAAAGGTGTAGATAATGAAGTCCAACTGAGTGTACATCAGAACAGAGCCTTCATTTTGTTCTCAGCTTCACACCTGCAAAGTTTCCTGGCTGCCACCACTGGTAATAACTACTCATCCCCCCATCCATCATCCATACCGCTCTTCCTTGAGGGTCGCAGGAGAGCTGGAGCCAATCCCAGCTGACATTGGGTGAAAGCCGGGGTTCACCCTGGACAGATGGCCAGTCTGTCACAGGGCTGACACATAGAGACATATAACCATTCACACTCACACCTACAGGCAGTTTAGAGTCACCAATTAACCTGCATGTGTTTGGACTGTGGGAGGAAGCCTGGAGGACCTGGAGAGAACCCACGCAGGCACAGGGAGAACATGCAGACTCCAGGGTCCAAAGCTGGAACCTTCTTGCTGTGAAAACTGCTGCGACAGTGCTAACCACTGCAACACAGTGCCGCCCTGGTAGTTAATGGTCTGTCTTTCCACCAAATTACATTAGTTTGTCAGCGGCTCACAGTGTGTCCAAAACCCCTCTGTTTGATACATTTCCTCTCCACTACGTTTTACATTTACTACTATACCCAACAGAACGACTGCAGCATTGTGAAACATTTTTATGGTTATGTTCAGGTACTCACAACACTTGGTTAAGGTCAAGGAAAGACTGAGGTTTGGTTTAATACAGAAAAAGTTCCCGGTGACTTCAGGTACAACCTGTGTCTTTTCCTACCTTTAACCAAAGCACCTTTGTTACCTAAACCTGAACACAGACAGGTCTCTGGGTGTGACAGATGCCTGCTCTGTATGCCTACCATCCACCCCAAACACCTTCTGGCACCTCCACTGCTGTTAATAAAAGTAATGCTTCATTTGTTTAAAAAAAAAAAAAAAGGGAAAACGTTGCCTGTGAACACGATCCAGGCAGCAGCGTATTTGCTGCTGCAGTGTAGAAATGGCGTATTGCATTATTAGAAGTATAGGAACATAATTCTAGCAGACAGGTTTGGACGTGAAGATATTGAGAGCTGGGCTGCAGAAGAAAAAACAACACAAAACAATGCTAATAATTTGCTTCCAGGACACTTTAAACAGGCTCACCCAGAGGTTAATAGAAAATGACACCATTTTAAGGCTGACTGAAGACTCTTCAGCTGCCACTGCACTGCAGCAGCCCAAATCACTCCATCCCATAAACCAGCACAACAACAAGCACCACAGCTCTTTATATGACAGGCCACATTTAGCTCAGCGCTGCCTGTGTGTGTGTGTTGGTCTGTGAGGGAAACAGACACTGACAGGGTTGTGTGTGTGTGTGTGTGTGTGTGTGTGTGTTTCTGAGCTATAAATATGGGCGACGCTCCTCTCTCAGATTACAGGAGGTAACCATCTCAGCAGCTCTGAGGTCATCTCCCCTCTTCACTTTTTATATATCACACGAGCCATCACGAAGCCTCTGCTGTGATATCAGAGAGCTCATCACATAAAACAGAGGTAATGGTTCGAGGCCTGTTTCATACAGGCGCTGCCCTCTAAGAGCTGTTAGTACTGAGTTCATCCCTGCTGACTTAAGCCTTAGTCGTGTCTCCTTCTGTCTCAGGAAATGTGTGTACCATCTGCCTGTGTCCAGTTTGCCAGACTATGTACATTAGAGATTCATGGAGTGGCTCAGAGTCAAATCCCTCAGAGGGATTCAGAGATACCTGATAAATAAGAACCTGGGTTTCCTCAGTTTGGGTGGAGCCAGATACCTCCAAACCTGGACAGATAAAACCTAGACCACATGCATGGCTGGAGACGTCTCTTTGGGTGAACAAACCCTCGAACCTTTCTGAATGTGGAGCACATCATGACTCCAGCTCTTTGAGTATCAAAATGACAACAGCTTCCACTTCAAATTCAGAGACATCGCTGTGACCTTGCCAAATTTCCTGCTGGAATCTGTATTCAACAAACCAGCAAACATGAATAAACAACATCTGACAGGGAGCTGTTAGGGAGTCGGTGAGTGCTGGTGTTTTGGCTGGAGAGGGGAAGGTCAAGCTCCCCTCCTGGACTTGGAGAGGGAGAGCTGTTGGCAGCGTCGACACCGCTTAGGCCCCTCCTGGGACGGGGGGTTAGGCGGACGCTCTTGGCTCAGCGGCCCGGGGTGGAGCTGCTGCAAACCTGCTCCTGCGGGCTCCGGCTCTGTGTCCCAGGAGCAGTGATCCGTATCACGCAGTCACAACAGTTCACCTCACTTCACTTTAAGTGCAGGCTCCAGTGGGAATACCAGGTACAGAAAATGGAAAGTGTTTTGTGTTTTTCAGCCCTCCCTCCCCTTTATTAATCTCTCCCTGGCAGCAGGGAGCAGGCAGACTGTCCCTGGTCCTGTGTCCTGTTAAAGTGCTCTGCACTAACAAAGTTAACTCCTATCTGTTAGCATAATGGTGTTTTGTAAGTCAACTGACTGTAAAGAGTGGACACAGAATGATTCATGTCTGAAAGTACCAGAAAAGTCTCCTAAATGTCTTTAATTATATTATATAGATTCAGAGCCTGAACCATCCTCTGACATTTACTTAATGTTTCCTTTCTGAGATTAAATGAACTCTGTCATCAATTCCAATTTCTACCAAAAAGGTTTTGAGTAAAAGTTTGGAGCCACTTTCCTGGAAAGTCCTGGATGGTTCCCACAGAACAGATGAGGGAGTTTATCTTTATCTGAGGTTAGTCTTCACTGTTGAAGCCTGCTGACTGTGTGAAAACAGCTCTGATGGAGTATAACTCTCACCTCTTACTGTACGCTGTTGAAACAGGCGGCGTAGCATGAGCAGCACGTTAGCGGAGCAGCTGCTGTGGTGCACCATCTGTGTGTACACAGGATGTTCAGGCACTGAGTTGTAGGTCACCTGTGTTTCAGGAGCTCTCAGAGCACAATATATAATCTGTGTAGTTACAGATGGAAAACACAGATAAAGAGCAGCTCACACCCTCTTCCCTCAGCTTTATTCATGGACCCAGTCCAGACTGTCTGAGTGGTGAAAGCCCCCTCTCCTCCCCAGTAAATAAATCCATGAATCAGTAAATAAATAAACAAAAGATAAGATTATTTCTGAGGGATGAAATGTTGCTTTTGACTTATTACGTTTTCTGGTCCAGGTTTTGGATAGAGGGCAGAGGAGGTTCAGCTAATCAAGAAGAGCGCTGACACTCAAATGCTAACAACACTGAACTCTCTCCGTTACATCAGCTCCTTCCTCCCTGCAGGCCACTTTTTTTGGCTGGCAAATAGGCTTGGTTCACTGGAGTGGAAGGACCTGGACAGGAGGGCAGCTAATACATCACTCCCCCGTTTTACTCATTACCACACCGGCTCTGGACCGCCATGTACATGAGGTGCAGCCACTTTAATCTGTCTCAATCTGAGAGCCGGCGGCTGTCTGTGCTGCTACAACAGGTCTATCTGACATGATGGGAGGCTGGCAGTGCAGCTGTATGAGCTGATCTGAGGCAGAATCCTCACCCACACCACAACTGGAAACTCATGTGGAGGTTTCTGCTGCAAGCCTGTTTCTATCGTGTTATTTACTGTACTTTATGGCTGCTGCACCACTAAGACCAACATGGAAAGAACTGGGAACAGGGAACACCAGCTGCACTGACACTGTTGTTCTTGATAACCTAATGAAAAACATGAAGTAGGTGGCTGGTCCTAATTAAGACTGATCCTAACTGGGGGCATGTTAACTCTTAATGTTCTATGCTATGGAAATTCCATTAACTTTTAATGACTTTTCTACCCTGAGGTCTCCCTACTTTCTGACCCTGACTCTGCTATTGCTTTAGCCTTGAGAGCTTCACTTCACATTACACATACTGTGATATGACAACACAATCTGCTCATTATTTTCCTCATTAATCCCTTTGTCTCAAAGTCCAAGGTCACAATAACAGTCCACAGTCCAGAAGGTGTTCCATTTATAATAATGTCAAACAGAGAACAGTGAAATTAAGAGGCTGACATTGGCTTTTTTTTTAGATTTTTTTTTTGCTTGAAAATCTATGTAAACCATCAATAAATTATCAAAACAGTTGCAGATTATTTTTCTGATGGTTGCAGCTGTACACGCTCAGTGATTTATGAGTCTGCACTCTTATTGTCTCCTGCTGTTTTAGCAGCTTCTGAGCACTTTTTAAAATCACTTTTGGCCACAGCTGAACAGTAAGCTGGGGATGTAGAGCCATCTTTGACTAGCAAGACAACATATTTGAATTTTTACAGTAATGCAGACCATATTGTAAGTTGGTTAAAAAATGTCCAGCTTTTATTTATAAAGGAGAAACGGAGGTCTAGCAGAACGACTCACAGGTCAAACCGAACAGATTAGATCTGCACACACCTCTATAATTCCTCCTGCATGCTCATGCCATCTGTTATGTTCAGGATTCTTTCGTCTCTTCGTGCTTGTGTGTGTCCATCTGTGTGTTACCATCAGGGATTCACACGCGTGTCCTTCTGAATGTCTGAGTTTACCGAATGAATATTTAATGTGCAAGTGTAGCATGACCTGAATGATCCTTCATGGTAAAACTCATATGGATGCACTTGTGTATAGGTATGTGTGTGTTTCACACATGGGTTTGAACACAGAAACTTCTTTAAAAGTACACACTGACTGTGTATGACTTATCTGTGTATTTGTGCAGGTGCTTGTTTGTGTGCTCGTGTGTGTGTGCTGCAAAGTACCGACAATTATATCAACTGATTAGCTGTTGACCGGCACTAATGCAAGTTTTCGAGGAGCCATTAGCAGAGCAGCAAACTCTCAAGTTGGACTTGACACACATTTACATAATGGCTCAAAACACAAGAGGAGAGCACGGCCTCTGATGGAGAAAATGTCACAATATGTGTCAACATGTCTGTTTCTGTTCTAACAACCTGCAGCTGCATAAAGAAAATCTGATTATCTGACAGACGGCTGCACTTATCTCCACAAGAGGAGTGTGTGTTTGTGGTTACACACTGGAAAACTGGGTCTGACAACTGAGAGCGTGATTGGTTTCAGGCTTCTGGTTGCAGAACTTTGTCAGCTGTCAAGCAGCAACATTTTAACTGGGTCATGGAATACTGTACTAATGTTTGTTCCCAAACCACTGGAACATTTTGTTGCCTTTGCCGGGCTGGTGGCTCAACAGGCTGCGAACTGAAGCTTAACCCCAACCCAGAGGAAACAAAGTAACAACAGTGTGCAGTGTAACTAAGGACCAGAGCCTGGTTAGTTAGACGTGTTTCTGTAGATGAGAGCGGCTGTTGACCAAGGCCAGCACAGAAAGCTACAGCAGTCTGAATGAGGTGAGACAGTAGCAGTGGAAGATCATCTTTAAAAAAGACACATAAAATGATGATGCTGATATTCACATTAATTCCACTGCAAAAACTCTCATTATGCTTTATCTGCACCAGTGAGGTCAGAGGTCAAAGAGAGGGAGAATCTTTTGCTGATAGACATTTAAGCAGATGAATGTGTGCCAGTGTTAAATTCAGATTTTAAAAAACAATTAAAAGTGCATACATTTGTGCACATTACACACACACACACACACACACACACACACACAGTGAGATCACAATAAGATTTACATGGGTTCACCTTAGTTCAAAGCCTTTTCATAGCACACACACATATTTCTTAACAATCACCTCCCACACTAACAAACACCACTCTACCTTGATGTCCACAGCTTGTCTGTATTTCGTTCCTCACACTCGTCTCTGTAATTGCAGTCAGTGTTCATTTTTCATCTCTTCTTGACCTCGACCACCACCTGCCTTCCTTCTCCACCTCCTACTCTCCCAAACTGCTTGACTTTAGCTGAATCCAGGTGTAATTCTCTCATTATCTGCTGATCTCATGTACATTCATGGATTTTCTAGTGGCTTATTAGAAAAATATTTCAATGGGAAGGTTTCTGGATTTAGAATTAATTCAGAAGATAATGAAACATCCCATAAGCACTTCCTGCTCTGTTGGGTGTTGCATCCAAAACTATTTTTAACAAGGACAATTCAACGCAGGTGCCTCTATGAGAAGGTTGATCTTTGTTGAACTTAGGTATGATCATTTGTGCCAACAGCAGCGATGTTTATACTTTAGACGTCTGAGAGGTCGCTCACGCTGTCTGAGTCTGAAACACTTAAACATTTCTCCTCGAGCCTCTGGTTCTGCAAACAGCCACACTAGCAGCTCTGTGAGGCAGTGTGCTTTAAGATAAATGCAAACATCAGTAAGCTTCCATGCTCACAACGACTGTGCTAACATGCTAATGTTTTGATGGGAATAGATTGGACATATTGAGAATTCGACCTGATGCTGGAGGGAAAGTCAGGTGATCGTTACGTACCATGTGAACAGAGTTGAGGAGGGCGGAGCTAGAAGAGGAAGGAGGTGTCTCTCTTCTTCCATTCCAGACTAATCTGCCACATTTCTGTTTCTCCTATTCCATAATCTGCAGGCCGACACATTAAAAACATTCTAACGCCCCGAGTGCAGCGCTCTGTCAGAACACACAGCTCAGCATCAGAGAAAGTGCTCACTGATTTATGTAGATCTCATATTAAAGCCTCACTGTGAAGCAGACCTCATGTATTATTCACAGCAACGGCCACGTGCATGTGTTTTTATGTGCTATACGTGTGTGTGTGTGTGTGTGTGTGTGTGTCGTACTCTGTTGCATCTGTGTCTGACTCATCACAGGCACAGTGGATTACTAAGCAGGGAGAGAGACAGAGTGTGAAGCAGACAGGTTCAGACAGACAGGGACAGTAAGGAAATGTCAAAATGAAAGTAGGCAGAGGACAGTCAGACTCTGAGTTCGTCTTAGAGGCTTTCAGAGAGGCAGCACTTCTGATGTGGATGAAGCGTGGAATAATTTGATCATCATATGCTGATACTTTAATGTAATAGTCCATGTTATTTTTATAGAGGTAAATGCCTATTTTGCTGTTTTATTGCTCATGAACTGACTGATTAAACTGACTGTATCCCCAGTTCATAAAATCTCAGACACCTGGGACCAGATGGATGAAGGATGTGTATGGACAAAAAAACACATGCACACACTGCATAACTGAAGCTTACGTTCATTTAAGATGTTAACCAGTTTCACTTTGTTAATGGCAATTTGCATTTCACACATATGACTATCATAAACCTACCTTTGATTAATTACTGTTGTTTATTGTGTTTCTTACTTTGGAGGCTGTGGATTATGTTTATAAGGCTCTATGAATAAGACAGTGCTGAATGTGCTCGGTGTAAAGAACAACCCAGTACAGTAGTGATGGCCATGCATCACAAACAGAGACTAAATATAGAAATAAATGCATGAGTGAATCTATTCTGTGATCCTCAGTTAAAATGGTTTGTATCTGAGCTTCCCAGCTCCAAGCATCTGTTTGGTTTTGGTGTGATGTGGTATCACGGCGTGGCTCCGAGGAGAGGAGGAGGGTGACTGTTTCAGAGTCGAGGTTTTATCCCTCAGTTCACTTGGACTAAATGCACGACGATGGAGAGAACAAAGGTGTTTGTTTCTTCTTCTTCTTTCAAAATGGAGACAAGCAGCAGCAGAGGAGGAGGAGGAGGAGAAGTTGTAATGAAGACATGGAAATAATTTCCCCATGTTTGCACACTTGGAAACATATATACACAGTGGGATTGTAGTTTAATAATAAATAGTTATATTGGCTGAAAGACCATGAAATTCATTGATCTTAAAAATTTCAACATGGTATTTCCCTGGAAACACATCCAAGAGGCAGTAAAGTTCTCATCATGCTCTATCTCCAGTCAACATACAGCAACCACAGGACCCAATCTGCAGCTCTAACACAAACAATGTGGAAATGCAATGTATGAAGACCACAAACAGCCACTAAGAAAACCACAACTGACTTTCACACATAGATCCCAACAGCAGCAGACGGCCCTGACACATGACATCAGTGTGGACCAGATGACTTTGAGTACGGGGTTTAAATGTGATCTGGTGGTTGAAGCATTAAAGATAGAGATGTGACTTTGTGGACTCAGGGTCATTTTTAACATGAAGTTATGAGTAGAGCACTTCAAATATTCATTGTAGAAGGGTTCATGTCTCTTTATACCTGATGCTGGTCGCACTAACCCCTCAGCTTCTCTCCCAGGAAAGTATTTGAAAAGGTTTTTAGGCAAAGACAATGAGAAATTATTTATAAAAATGTTTACATTAGTAAAAAATAGAACCAAAATCACTTTACTTTAAAATTACAACTTCACTTAATCCATACAAACACACACACGTGTTCAGATCCCATGGCAAATCAAAGAAGCAGGTGACTTACTATGGTGAAGTTCATGACCTTGAGGATCCAGATAGTTAGCGCCAAGTTGATCAGGATCAGAATCATCAGCAGCAGGACGAAGAAGTAAAGGCAGCGTTTCCTCCAGCCGTATATTCCCACTTTGTACACTTGTGGTTTCTCTGAACTCTGGACATTGTTCCTATGAGTGCACTGTTCTTGGGTCATCTGAGGGGAGACAGAGAGAAGAGAGAACCAATGAGGATCTTACTTACCGAGCTTTCAGACAGGTTTGCACAGACAGCTTTATCAGTTTGTACAGCTCGTACTGGACGACTGGGCAGTCATGAACTGTTGCACTTTTTTTTCCCCTGTGGGCTGTTGTTCCATCACAGACAACACTACAGGGCATTTGCATTAAGCTAAAGCTACATTATTTGCATTGATTTTTGCCACCTGTTGGCAGCAGAACAAGCTGTAAACACAACATTTTAAAGTTGTTCTAGGCAAACATGTCCAATTTACACATCCAGCAAACACGGAGCAACATGCTCAGTCATTAGGAACTGTGTTTGTGTTGACCTTATATTCACTCCTCTTTTGATTTGGTCAGCACCAACTCCTGGCTCTAAGGCTGTTAGATGTTCCACTATGTCCATCAGCCATTTGGTGCTGGGCAGGTAGCACACAGTGGGTTTATCAGAGCTTGTTAGCTGAAAACAGCTGCCTCGTTGCTGGAAGCAAAGCCGGTGAGAGGAGTTTGTGGGCTGAAAAACTCAAAGTGCTGATCCAAATTAGACGAGTAGGTTTTAAATGCTCTAAAGCTTTTTTCCCTGCTTATCGTAGCTTTGGCTCTTTGTACCTTTAATGCTTCTGTGCCCTTGCATAGCATGTTCCCCCCCTAAAAAAGCTTCTTATCTCTTTGTAGCTGCATGTATGAACAGGAGGTTAGAGACAGAAAACAATCAAAGAATGTTTGATTGATTATTAATTAAACACATAGTTCAAATGACATGACAAGATCATTTGAAAACTATTAATAATCAACCACTGCAGCTTCTATGTTGACTGAATATGATGCTGGTGGGATGGATTCTGGTCAGCAAACAACAGATGTCATGGTGATACGACATGAGACTTGCAGGTTGGAGCCTGTGAATTGTAGGTAGCAACAGTTTATTCTGTCTTTGTGAGCTGGCTGTTACACTGCACCCAGTGGACCTCCATGATGGAGCTGGTCACGCTCGCTCAGAGATTCGAAAGTAATGATAAGGTAAGAGATCTCATCTCAGCATTAGTACAAATAACATGCCATAAACATTCCTCACACATACTCCACTCTGCAATACCGTCTGCTGAACCACTGACCAGCCACTCCGTTCTGGCACAATGAAAGACAGTTTAGTTAGCAATCGCATTGATTGATTGCCCCATAAGTGGTCTATTACTCTATTACACCCCCTCTGCCCCATTGATGTGCTGATAGCGTCGATTAATGATGATTCTAATTGTCTGCCTGTGAAGACGAGGAGGCATTGTTCACTTCATGCACCATAATAATGGCCTAATAACTCTGTGGAAAAATACTATTTACTGTCCTCTGTGCTTTGGAGTGCGCGCCTCAGACCACCAAAGCCAATCGCTTTTGACAACCACACACATTACCCTCTAACTGAAACAAATGGCGTAAGAGAGGGCCCCGGTGAGAAAGTGCTGAAAGCTACAGAGGAGACTCCAAAGCCCCAGTCAGCAAAAACAGGGAAATCTCATTGTGTATGGTCAGATTTTCATTTTTGTGTGATGTGTGTGTGTTGTGAGATGAAAAGGCGTATCTGTGTGATGTCTAGGCTGATAGAAAAGATGGAAATCAATGCTGGGAGAGTAAACAAAGCTGCTCTCACCAGCCTCAAGCATGGCTGTGCTTTTTCCTGGATAAGTTCATAACAAACCCAACAAAACAAAAAAACATCAGGTTCATTAGCGTCCTTTAGAGGCTACAGTTTTCATTATGCTCTGCATTATGAAGTCTCAGACTGAACCAACCACATCACAGTGACTTGGCGTTAAGTTTGAGCCATATGCTTTAATATACGCGTTTATATATGCTTTCATTTTTTGTGGCATTTCTTCCTCCTACAGTCCACAGACATGCAGCAACCATGAACATTTACATGCAATTTCACTGCAAAAGCTGGATCCAAGTGAACATGTCATATATATATATATATATATATATATATATATATATATATATATATATAATTTCACAATCAATCAGCCCCCCCTGAAGTATCTGGGACTGACGTTACAGTTTAAAGCAGTACCAGCTAGCTCAAATTGAATGTTTAGTTCAGACTTATTCAAACACAAACACAATGACAAACAGCTGTATGAACTCAGGCTGTTTGATCAGCTCTTTGGCAAAATCCTCATGGAGAGCCGCGGTCTGTGAGAGGGGATTAATAACGTGCCTGATCCTGCATCACACTTTCTTTTCTGTTTCCTTGTGCGAGCACCTGCCACAGCACAGAGCGTCCAAATATGGCTGTGAGTCATGGCAGACACACTGTGCTCGCCCTGGAACAAACCACTGTCCTGTCCAATCACCAGTTTGAACAGGATCCAGTTCAGCCGACAGGGCTACTCTGACATTTGTTTACACCAAGAAGCTTGATTATGAAAAACCACACACAAGATACTCTGACAGGCAGCTTTTCCATTTCCTCTCTCTAGATTTGTTTCTTGTTTCTTTTCTCTCGTGTGGTGTGACAGGCTCAGATAACTGACCCTGAAGCTGATATGGGACTAAAACTTCAAAATGAAACAGATCACGTCAGAAACATTTGGTAAGCTTATAGAGGCATGAAAAATGAAAAAGTCACACAACACTTAAGACTGGAGACAGTTAAAAAAAAAAACAATGAATGAATTACTAACGTGCAAAGAAAAACCGAGAGAGGTGATTCATTGTAAAACCTCTGTCATGTTGGTAAATATTTGGACATTTCTCATGTATATTTAACTTTTCTAGCAGCATTCTTTAAACTTGGAGGAAGCATGTTTCCTTTAAGGTCTGTAACAGTATGACTAAGCATCTACCCTGATAAACTCTAATCAAAAATCCAAACACGAGAACAAATTGATAATAGTTTTCAAAGTTTTATAAATGTGCTCATTGCTTGATTTGGTTTCTTGCTCTTACACACATACTGTATTACATTATGGATCTGCTCCCCTCACAAAGTGTATCGCAAATCAAATAAATGTACTGCAGTAATGAAATATAACTCCTCTTTGCTCTGTACTTTCTACAGTCACTGTTCATGCACAGAGAGTACTGATAGCTTTCCAATACGCTCTTAGGCTACAGGCTGACTGAGAAAAGAAAATGGTGCTTGGTTACAAGCTAAATAATGGCCACTCTCATAAGAGTGGAGGTGTGTGTGTTAAGAAAGCAGAGTTTAAGAGAAGGAGAGGAAGAAAATAAGTGGCAAATTGGAGGCAAATCAAATCATTGGCCTTTGAGTCTTTTTCCCTCCACTGCTGCTGTCCAATGGTGCCTTTTGTTCAGCCAACTATTCATTCAGAGAGCCTGAAGAAAACCCAGCGGTCCAAAAACAAAGTCTGTCTCTGATTAGAGAGAGAAATGAGGTTTTACAAAATGTTACTGGTTATTCCTGCTGCCAAATAGCCAGGCAGCTCCCCATTAGGACTTTTATAGACAACATGTGGATCGGTACCAGGACCCGATGGATACGCCATTACTGGGCGTCGTACGCCTCCAAATGTATGAATACACAAAATGGCCGACAGCCAGAGGGCGTTTATTGGCCGTTGCAATGTGTGGGTAAACAGGCATGCAGAGAAATGATCGGCTGACTGAAAACATTTACTCAACAGTTGACTGACTTCTGGTTTAGGGTGACTGAACACAATCTGCAGTAGCTAAAGACAGAGGCTACATGCTAAGAGTTAGAGCATGCCTCTCTCCTGCTCTGTATGTGGTTTTCTTTAATGTACTGATCAGGTCGCTACTGCCCTGAACTGCTCCCCACCACTCCTCACTTACTGTGAACTGTCCTGTTCCTTCGTCTGGAGAGCCCCTAGAGCTATTCTTTTTTTTAATCGTATGGTTGAGGCAGCAGAAGCTCAGCACAAGTTTTATTTTTCCCTTTATAGCCCTCAACAACAACAGCAGCATCAGTATCAGTGATGCAGTGCAGGCCTGTGGAGGCAGAGAGCAGAAGAAATCTGACGAAACTCTGATGAAACCTGCTTCTTCACTGAACCAGCCACATGGTGTTTATCTAAACATCAGCATGTTCACAGGATGTATAGAGCAGAGACCTCATTTCTAATACAATATGCATCGAAACTTCTTTGCTAACATTTATAAACATATTCAACTGATGTTTAAAGCTACAGCTGCTGCTGCTGCTGCGACTACACCACACCCAATCAATAATCTGTATTTATACAACAGTTTCCAAAAAGAATTATAGAAAGTGTGGACATTTACGTTACAGAGCTTCTATAATACTGTTACATGACTGAAGACAGTACTTTATGACTGTACGGCTGTATCTTTGGGTTTGCTGTCAAGCTGCAGAAAGGATCTGGGACCTCCCTGATGGTACTGCGTGATGGATAAAGATCTGCCCGTACTTCTCACAGCACTACAGAGACCATTAACTCTGACCAAACCCCCATCTCCACCTGCAGAGATGCCACCCCAAACCTCCCAGGAACCTTCAGCATCATTCACTGTTGCCTGCAGACCGTTAACCTTGTAGCACTCTCCAGCCCTACGGCGAACAAACTGCCTTCTGTCGGAGCCAAATACTTCAAAGTTTGACTCATCAGTCTGGAGCACGCACTGCCATATTTCTGCACCTTAGTCCTTGTGTTTTCGTGTATAGGTGAGTCACTTGGCTCTGGTCCAAAGTCTGAGGAATGGCATTTTTGGCAGCGAGTCTTCCATAAAGAAAACTTCTAGACACTGTCGATGGGTGTGCTGGTTTCTCATCGGTTTCTGCCACTTCTGAGCTGATGGTGCTGCTGGACATCTTCAGGTTTATGTCCCATATGACCCATTTTTTTGTGCTTGGCCTGGGACAGCACATCTGGAAACACCTGTCGCCTGCAGGAATTCTACCTTGTGTCTTGTTGCTTGTCTCACCTTTTTAATTTGGCTCTTACATTCCGGTTATTATCAACAGCTGTCTCTGTTTCAGTTAATGTTAAAGTTCTTATTTTCTTTAACAGTGTACAAATATCTCTCATGTTGAAAACAGTGCTGTGGGTCTCTCGAATAAACAAAACATGAATTTCAGAGGTTTGGGGGTTTGGAGGCTGAGGCCGATCAGAACTGAGAGGCCTATTTGATCTGACATGAAGTAGAGTCACTTTAGCCTTTTTTATTTGTTTACTCACATTCAGCAATGACAAACTACATATTTTTTCAGACGGAAATAGGATCAGACTGGTCCTTTAATGTTCCTGCACCAGTGTCACTGAGATAAATGCTTGTGTATTTATCGCACTTGGTATCGCACTTTTGACCCTTATTCTGAAGTGCACCAGCAGCTCTGCCTTTTGTCCCACTTTGTTGCTCCTCATTAACACTGAGGCCACATTCTCAGCACAGCGCCCCATTGTTGCGTGCTGCAGCTGTTAACTGGCCCATTACAGATGAGACAAGTGCAGTTAATACTTACAGATACTGAAAAGGTCACAGAATAACAGTAAACAGTTTAACGAGAGGTCCGACCTGCTCGGGATCTGACAAAGCTGCCTCTCAGTGATTAAAACAAAAAAGAGAAAAGAATAAGAAAACCATCAGTGTTACTGGTTCATTGTGCTGTGCAGACGTGAAGCCAGGCCTGGAGCTAAGCTTGACTGGAGGGGATAATGAATACTTAAACAGCTGAGTAACTCTGGGCTCTTTCTTTTCCTTTTAATCTGGTATACACACATGTAGAGAGGTTTTTTCTTTCTGTTGTGTTGGTGGCTTTAGTGTGCGTCTGTAGGCAGATATGACTGAACTGCAGGTTTACAGTGATGAGAGACGAGCCACATCTCTTACTGTATCTGCTAATTAATACAAGTTTTATAACACACTCAGTTTCTTCCATTAAGGAAGAGCATTAAAGGTGGGGGGTGATTCACTTGCTTCCTGATCTAAGATGTAGGTATTTCTTACTTGCCTGTTTTTATGTTCAAGGTATTTGGCCACAGCGTAATCGTCTGCTGTACTCTGCTTTATCCTCGTTTTCTCCAAAATGAAATCCGAGCTGAAGGCTTGTTGTTTGGACACAGTGGAGGAGATGAGAGGTGAGTGAACGACGACACGCTGCTGCTCTTTTCCACCGCGGCTGCTCGTTAATTGAAAGAGCATCATTCTGCTGCCAGCGTGTTCTCTCTCTGCTCAGGTCCACACCTTAGACTGGCTCTCATTACCCTCAGGTCTAATCTGGACCTGGTCTGACTGTACTGAGGGTTCCTAATGCAGAACAAGGTGGGACTCAGGTCTCACACTGTTGCACTTGATACAGACAGAAAGTGAAGCAGACACAGCGATGTGTCTCTGACTCGTCTGAATTACCTTTGTTCCACTTGATTCAATAATTAAGTAGAAGCAGTGAAATAATCAAAGATTTAATGAAACTCTGTTCCAAAAAAAGGCAGTTTAGAAGAACAACAAACACGTCAGCTTTCCAGACAACCATCACAGACAAGAAAACTGTTTTAGTGTGATTTGGGTGGTGACCCTGCTAAATGTGCCACTTTCAGAGAATACCATGAATTTAATTCCATAGACTCAGTATTATAAATCACTCGTAACTGTGGTAACATCATTGTCAGCTAAAGTGTCCTCTGACATGTTTCATTCACACCACAAAGAAAAGACTCTCACCACACATCTACCTTTTTACTGCTAAGCCTGAGAACCCTGAGGTGATACTTCACAAGTATAATTAACTTAATCTTTAATGTCACCAGAGCTAACAGGCTCTCTGTTAGCATGACTTTATTATCTGCTAAAAGGTTTAATCAGAGACTGGGATTTAAAGCGTAGAGAAGCAGGGAGGACGTCATCGCAGCAAAGCAGAGCAAAATACACCTGAAGACATCACTTTCAGCCGGAGAGACACAAGTGTCAGCTGAGTGTGAGACAAGTGGGAGTGACGCTGCCAAGCTTAGAGTCTGGATCGGCACCCTGTGGTGATTAAGATGCGTTGGACTTCAACCAGGCAGAACACAAAACCCTCCAGAGCTTAGTCAGACAGGCAGGGACGGGGGAGACGAACAGAGTTTATGCAGAGGGAGGGTAGGGGAGGTAGTTGGCAGGGAGTTGAAGAATGAGGCGAAGAAGAAACAGGAAGTGTTCACAGACAGTACTGATAGGAACACACTTCCTCTTTGCAGTGTAAAGAGTCCCCACAACATCACACCACCACCATCAGCCTGGGCCGTTCAGACCAGTGAACCACCTACGTCTACACGTAATATGTTGAGTTTGTAAAGTGGTGAATAGTAAGAATCCTGTGTCCCTGGTTACAGGACATTTCTGTGCCTACACTAAAATGACACATTATCACATGACATATTTACCCCGACCAAAAACAAAAGTGGAATATCTTCAAACTGCTGCAGGCTAATTTAATGGAAACACTACAGCTAGGAAAGAGATGGAGAGCTGAAAGTGGGAGGGAGGAAGAAACAGAAAGAGACCTAATGTTTGGGTGAGAGAGAGAGAGAGATGTAGAGAGTCCTCTTAGATCAGACCCAGCACAGTGACAGGTCAGCGCTGTGCGCCTCGCCTTTATCCCAGGAGAGAGACAGTGATGCTAAATTGCCTGTCTCTTTCCCTTGCTCTCTCTCCCTCCCTCGTTCTCCCTCCTTCTCTCCCACTCCCATTTTATTTGTCTCTCTCCCCTTCCTCTCTCTTTATCTACCCCCTCTCCCCCCTCTCTGTGAGAGGCTAACATCTTAATCATAATTGTGTCATGAACCATAAACACTCATACGCTCGGCTGTGGAAGCAGCCTCGGGGGAAGTAATGGTGCTGAATAATAACAACAGTAACTTTATTTGCAGAGCATTTCTGTAAGAACTTTTCACAGCTTATTTGTGCTTACATACAATGAAGAACGAGGAGACTGCACTTAAAGTAGAATAAGAGTCCAATTAAAGAAAAACCTGCAGAGATTATACAGATTTATTCAGAGATGTCTTGGCATCAAAGCTCAGAGAAGCATGTATTTGGTAGTCTCACATAACATGAGGACTGGTTTCAGTGGTGCTTTCACTGTCCGTCTAAATGTCACTTCATAGAGAGCATCAGTCTCTCAAGAGTTTTAATGTGCCAGCATCGAAATGTAAGAGAAAAATCCACGAGCGCCGCTCTTAACAGAAAACTTGAGTGGTCAGGTTTGGAAAGCTATTTTTAAGTCTAAATACCAGCACGCGGTGCGACATATTAGAGCGGTGAGCTGGTGTCAGAAATCTTTCTTTTATTGTGAAGTGACGCAGTTTGTTGCAGTTACTCCAGCAGATCTCAGGGGAGAGTGAGTCAGACAGAAACAGTGGACAGATGAAGGCCAAGACGTGCCTGCTGAACTAATGCTGCACTTTGAATCCATCCCCATGAGAAGCTGTTGAGTAACAGAAAGCTGCAATCTGTAGTCATTTCATTCACTCTCCAGCCTGTGGACATTATAACGGATCCAACCGCCCTGCTACCAAACTGCAGACTGACTGTAGTGGTCACCTGTTATAACAGCAGGGTAGAGGACGGGTACAGCTGCTCATACATAGGAAACATTTGCTCACATACTTTTACTGGTATTTATGAGGTCGATCTGGGACAGACAGGAATCTGAGAACAAACAATGAGCATTTTATTGTTTGAAGTTTAATAGCTGTTTAATAATAATTCTCACATTAACTTAGGCTTTAAATATTTCCCTTATGTCTGTGATTGAGTGTAACAACTGTCTAGTTTTTAGTGGTAGTTTAGAGCAAATTCATTTTGAAATTTTGTTTTGTTTGAGGTGCAGCATCCTTTAGAGGGAGGCTTTTTTTACACTTTCCACTGTAAATATATTGATTGTTTTTCAGGCCTGTGCTGCAGTGTGTTTATCCTTCACATTGATTATGTGTGATTTACACATGTAAAAGCTCTGGTACGGTCTTTAAACAAACTGCATTCTGATGCAGCTGCAGGATGAGGGAAGGCTCTTTGTGCTGTTAGATAGAAGTGCTTTTGGCACAAAGAAGAAAAAGAAGTGGCTGGTTCAGTGCCTCAGCTTCAGTCGTTTCTCTGTGTTTCCTTGGTATTACACAGGGATTGACGGTGATCCAGGAAATATCAGACACCTCCCACTGGCTTAGCTGCCCGTCCATTAGCAGGATCTCTCCGCCTATTGGACGAGTCTGTGGGGGATTTTTCAGGGGAAGCTTGAGGATTTTCTTTGGCTCAACGAGATGGCACACCAACTCCTCTTTCCAAAACCACAGTAAATAAATATTAATCTCACAGCCTAAGGCAGCTTTCTGGAAACAGATCCTTGGAAGCACGACTGTGGTGTTTGCTGTGGGCTTCTACATTTCTTTTGAGCTCAGCAGGGGTCTCTACTGACCAAAAACAATCTCTCTGGCTTTAAACCAGGATACTGTACATCCATAATCCCTCAGTGAAGAACATTTCTACAAATTAGTCTGTTCTATCATTATTGCAAGTTCTTTTTTCTTTTGACAGAAATGAAAAAGTCTTTTTGTGCATTTTGTTCTTCCAGTTCTAGCAATCGTCATTGAGAAGCACTTATTCAACAGATAAAAGCCTCCTTTACAACAAGTCAACTTTAACAACCATATCCTTTATGGCGTACCAGCAGCAATAGGAGTGTATCAGCAGCAGGCCTATAATTTAGGGAAGCCAGTTACCAGTAAAGCCTTTACACATTTAAGCCATCATCAACTGAGGCGGCAAACAGCCCTGCCTGTTCATGACGGTGGCAGCCGCCCCCTGTTCCCCTTGGTAACCACTCATTATCTGAAAATACCTTAATACTGTGTCTGAATTTATCCACTACTCACAACTGTTCACCACTGGAGTGTCACTAAACAAAAGCGAATTAGCATCATGCACCGCACCATGCAGAAGAACTGACCTGAGAAAGAACCCACAGGACAAACTGGACATGAAGCTTTGTACGTCACTGAGGGAAAGTACAAGTTTCTCCTCCACCTGCCTGCAGTCAGTCACCATGATAACTATATGAATAAACTTGCTTAGATAGACGAAAGAGTCTGAGGTGAAACTTGCAAAGTATCGACCGACATCAACTTGACCGCTGCATGAAAGCTCATTTCATTCATTTTTCAAGAGTGCTCTGTTTTTGAAGAGCACTTTTATCCAAAGTGCTTCAGAGTGACACAAGTCCTTTGGTTTTTAGCACAAGTGGGCACAAATAAAGAACTCGCTGACCCTGCAGTGCTTCACAGAAACAAAACGGAGGAATTCAGTGTGCAATATAGAAAATGAGATGCTTTGCAGAGGAGAGCAGAAAAATGAATTAAAGTATGAAATATAAAAGGAATAACAATGGAGGAGAGAGTGAAAATCGAGCTTCAGACTTGCAAATGAACTACCCAGGTAAATATCATATTCCTAGCATAAAATAAGTGCACAGTTTGAGTTTATGACTCGGCAGAGAATCAAAGAAGGAGTAAAGGGTTGAGCAGGGTCCTTCAGGATCTTAAGATGTCTTAAGATAAAGGTGAGATACTGGAGTTAGATTTTACCTCCCTGGGTGACTGTCATCTGAAGTTTCACTTTATTTTTAACTGCTAGATGAAACCGGGTCGAAGGTTTTGACACAGCGCCGGTAAGCAAGGGTGAGGATTTGTCTGCGTACTTTGAAGCTCTGGAGTTGAAATGTGCTTTGAAAAAAATCCACAGAGGTTGAGCAGGGAGAGGATTTAGCTGATCTCAACCCTCGGAGACCGGAAATGTGTTTCCTGCTCTACTTCCTGTTGTGTCCAAACCCTTTGTCTCTGTGATGTTTAATATGAAGCAGCCTTCTTCAAAGGCATTTTATGTTGATGATGAATACAGTTTTAGCCTTTTCGCGGTTATTATAATCTTTAAATTCCAACCACAGCTACATATGTTTATGTTCGGTCCAATCGGTCAAATTCTGAAATGACTGCTTCTTTTAACCATGACAATAAAGATCTCTAACCTTAACACTGCTACATTTAACCCGGAACCACAAGCTTTCCCTGACTCGAACCATGTCTTAATATTTTACAAACCTGCTACAGGGATGCTCTATCAGACAGGCGTGCCAACAGACACTGTCATCAACATATTAAATATGAGCAAGGTCATTGATTTTTCACATTATCTTGTTTGCAGACGGCCTGGTGATGAGTTGCAGCTTGTGTAACTACATGTTTGTTTGGAGCTCAAAATAGCTCAACATCCATAATGTCTAATTCTCTTGTGGCGTATCAGGATTTTTTCATGTAATTTCATTTGGGACTAAACCTCTTTGCATTAATTTTCTCGCCCTGTCAAGTTATGAGCTGACTGATGGTGGTTTTGACTTCTCTGCACTTCAAAGATGGTTTCCGGTAAACATCTGTGGTATTTACTGCACGCTGTGCTCATCCACAGCGTCGTTATAGGTGCTCAGCTGCAACTGTCCATCTTCTCTGATGCACATTGAGCGTTCATTTGTATGCATGCCACTGTGTTGTTTGGGAGTCTGGGACTATTTAGAACAACAATTTTTATGGAAAGTGCCAATCGGTCATGCTGTACTCTCTCAGGGACGCGACGGAGCTGAAAAAAAGAGGACGACAGAGAAAGAAACAGAGAAATGAGAGACAAAAGTGGAAGAGACAGAGAGATAAACTGAGAGAGAGAAAGAGAGAGAGAGGCTGAAATACCTCATAGGAAAGTTGCAGGATGCTGGAAAAAAAACAACAAAAGCAATGGAAGGGAGAGGAGAGAGCAGGGAAGCATGGGAGGAGAAACCAAGAGAGAAAACGAAAACGACAGAGAGTGAGGTACAGAGATAGAGGTAGAGGAGGGAAAGAGATATCTGTGTGTTCCATGGAGAAACAAGGAGGCCAAACCTTGAAGCTTACCATGAAAATAAAAGGATGGGTTTTCAATATATTTACATTATTGGTACAATGTAAGAAATGACTGGTCCTGTCCTTTAAATATCACGTTTCGATTCTTCCAATCTAATTTAAGGAGACATAAAGCTGTCTGCAGTGTTTTATTACAACAACGAGAAAACATTTAACAACATCAGGTTTCCTCTGAAATGAAAAAAACCTCACTGTCTGTTTAAAATGTGCTGACGGAGCAGAGGCTTCATAAACACTGACAGAACAAATACACAGAGATTTTAACTGCCGGACCACTGACACACTCCCCTGTTCTTGTCACATCACCTGCCTGAAAGAACAAACTATCCCCCTGCACCTCACTGCTGGTCTGCTCCTAACTGGTACTAAAACATGACAAACACCTTGCCAATTAAGGTAATGCCTGATCCCTCATCATGCCAATCTGCGACTGTAATCAGACTCAAAGTCATGTAAACAGCAAATTAAAGTCTAAAAGCCCTCACTGTTTACTTTAACTGCAGTTAATGGTTCGCCCCAGACAACAGATGCCAACTTTGAGATCATGGAGAAAGTTTTCTTTCCTCAGTTTGTGTCTCACTGTGACGTCATGTTAAAGACAGGAGCCCAATTATCTGAAGACACGCATTAGTCCACCAACAAACAACAAAATGAGGCTCCCAGAAATACGAGCATCTTCACTTCGAGCTGCTTTTAAAGTGTTTAAAGATTAAACTCTCCCTCAAATCTCCCCGAATGTGTCTCTGAATGCATTTAACGGCAGCTCTGAGAAGCTAAATCTTCATTGGATTGTATGTGTTTTGGGCTATCTGATTAAATATGTACAACAAGGATGTAGTTATCTTTATTTGTTACACCTTTGTTCCACGAGCACAAAACGCTCAATAAATAGTCTGGTGTGTATAAACTGTAATTGTTCCTGAAAGTCCAATAAGGTTTTTCTCCTCCAACACGGAGAAGCATTCTGAGAATCAGCCGTGAAACTCTCAGGTCTATGGGGCCAACGCATGGTGGTGCTGAGCTAATGCTAACACATCTTATTTCAGTGAATTAGCAGGCTAACATTTACTTATCAGCACTAACATTACATGAATATAGCAGAGGATGAGGGAATGTCTTCAGCTTTTATCTGTGTTGTTGATGATGGCACTAAAGAAAAAGTAAAGGGATCATCAAAGTGATTTCAGTTTCTCTCGAGGGGAGGATGAGTGTCTGTATAAAGTTTAATCCATCCAACTGTTGTTGAGACATTTCACTCAGGACTCCAAACGTAAAGTCAGGGGATCACCAAAGTCAGAGGGATTCATCCTCTGGGGACCATGAATCCATCCTATCAGATATTTAAATAGTGCCTTCTTGAACCTCCCAGTAAAAAATGCATCTGTTATTTTGCAGGAGAAAAAATGTAGAGGTTAAAAATGGGCTACTTGTTATAACTTGTTATATTTATAACCCTGATGTCTAAAAAACATTTCAGCTAAACTGAACCCTGCTTTAGTCTGGAGGGATTTTAAGCTGTTACTATTTCACTCCCAAACTTTCTGCTACATAAAATATAGACAAACTGAATCCCAATCGTTGGATTCTGAACAAAACCCACCGATTAATAAATCAAGCTGCACAAACTTGGACCTGAACCCTGACTGTATGTTCTCGTTGTGAGGATCATCAATTAGCAGACTGAAACCAGCAGAACAAACTTATTTCCATCACACACACACACACACACACACACGATGAAACAGATCTTTCCAGCCAGGATGATTTGTCTCACAAACAACAATTTTGTTGGGAAAGTAAAAAATCAAGAGGACAAGTTGATTGCAGACATTTATAACGCACCACAGTCCTGAAGTATGAGTGCTGGAGAGACTGATGGAGCAGCGTTTGGAGAGATTTTAGGGGCATTTTGCTTTGTTAAATACATGATTTTAATGTTTCAAATCCGTGGCTGCAATCACCAAACTCAGGGAGTACAATCAGCAAGGTAATAAAAAAGGTATTTCTCAAAATATGACTCAAAGCATGACTCATGAGACACATTCAAATCTGAATGTTAAAGCCTGAACTGAAGTGAGAAACAAACAAACAAACTTTCTTGAAGCGATTCGTTTCTTTTTGTATCACCGTGGAGGCATACTGTACGTTCTGAAGCAGGAGCTCTGATTGAGCAGTGCAGTCTAATTACAGTTGTCACTCAGTTTGGCCGAGGTCTGAGGAAACTGTAATGATGTGAAATGACAGCGGGTTGTACCAGGCCATCAGAGTAAAAACAAACTTTCCCTCTTAATTGACCTGCCTGATGGCTGGATCACACATCAATAGAAAATAAACACTAAGGAGCCTGTGATGGATAGAACCCCAGGTGTCCAGTCCGTTTTACAGACGAAGCTCATTAAACGGTGAATATAAAAACACACACACACACAGAGGAAACTGAGCGAGTACACACACACGTCTCCATCGATGTAATTTGAGCATTTGTGTACCTGTTGTTCTTTGTCAGATCACTCTGCTTTGGAGGGTTTAGATCATATTTACCCTGCAGCGAAATGGACGCACACATGGAAATGACTTTGCAGCACAGTGCCAGGCAGATGTGGGAAGAGGTTGGCTCGGCTGTGCCCGACTCCTGCTCCAAACTCTAATCCTCAAATTATCACTCACTCAGCAAATCCCCCTCTCCTCTCCTGCTTCACTTCTCTCCCTCTTTCACCTTCTCTTCTCAAACTCATCTCACTCTCATTTGTCCTCTCAAGCCCACCACCACCACCCACCAGCAGCAGCTTTACTATCCGTCTGTCTGTGAGAGAAAATAACAGAAACACTGCATGAAAGAAGACTTCATCTGTAAAATAAATCCCCTGAAAAGATCACAGCTGTTTCATTGAATGACGTTATGAGTCTGATTTAAATCAGCCACCTCAAATGAAGAGTGTGAGTTTTAAAAAACAAACAGAAAACTGCAAACTTTTCTAACTGGGAGAAACAAAGAGTCTGGAAAACTCTGATGTACAACCATGAAGGACAAACTGTGGCAGTGAAAAAGCATGGGGTTAATGTCAGCTGCAACAGTTTGTGGTGATAGTGTGCTACAAAACGTAGCATTACACCAGTAAAAGATGAAGGAGAGAAGAAGAACAACACACAGATGTTTCAGGTTTTAAAGCACAAAACAAAGGCTCTGCAAATATTTCATGAGGTGGGAAACACATGTTTGTTAGAGTTAAAGGATCTCAGGCCTGTCTTGCTGAAGGGTTAATGCTCCTCTCATGTCTGCAGGACAAATAAGAAGCTACCACGAGCAGCCGGTTAGCTTAGCGCAAAGACTACAAAGCTAACCAGAAACAGCTTGGTACATAACTCCCATTGTTACCTTTGGACAGAGCCAGGCTCTCCCTGTGCTAACACCATCACTTGCTAAAACCACCTTTTAAGAATACTTGCTTTTTTTTGCTAATCACCACAGAAATACCACAAAGTTGAATCAACACTTCCAGACAGTTTCAGCCCGCTGGTCTTTGGGGCAACACTCAGCAAGTGAAAAGGTCTGATGAGTCATTCCTCACAATTATCCAGACTTTGGGTTGTTTTATAGTTGCAAAGTGCTGAAGTATGAGCACAGACAACAAGGCACACTGCCGACTCTTAAATCTACTGCTGTGCGTGGGCAGCCATATTGCTTAAAAGCTCTCTTGAAGACGAACAGTGTCCTTGTTCCGAGTAGTGCTGGGCTGTATTCAGAAGTATATAACTCTGGGGAAAGGTTTAACTTAATGTTTGTAAAAATATGTGATCTCTAATTCGATCCACACTTTGTGACTGCAGTAGTCTGAGTCTGGAGCCTGTGGTTAGAAGTACTGTGCTTGGTAATTACTGTTAGCTAGCATCAGCAGCCTGCAGAATAACACCTGATGCATTTGAGGGCACAAATTCTCAGCAAAAGATGTAATGTACATTTAATATTTATGTATACATATGGTAGAGACCATTCATGGAGGATTTTGGAGGAACAACTGAGAATCTAAGCTCTTATCCAGAGGGTTTCTACCTGAACTAAACCAAATACTGGACCGTAAACAGCAGCTGCACACTTTGCTGAACCAGTTTTGTCCAACACAATAATTGCGTCGTACCTATATTCATTAGAAAGTGATAACGCTGAGCTCTAAGGTGACTGTCCTGTAATGTTCCGGCTCTGTGTACTTCCTGGAAAAGGCTCCTGTCAGTACGTCTGGATGTGGCCTGATGGTGACAGTAAATGCCGGGTTACAGCTGTGTGGTCTGTGACTGTGAGAGGTAAGAAGCAGCAAACACAAGCATCATACAACCATCTCTGCTCATTTTATCACATCAGTTCCAACGACTGAATTATATTCCTGTGCAGTGTGTGCATCCACACCACACAACACAGCTGGTGTGTTTTTGAAGTTTCCTTCAGAGGATTTTGCTCTTACCCAACATGTTGATATGATGGTGCTGTGGTTAGTTTAACTGTGGATGCTACAAATGCAACCCATTCATTACTCCATCAATTACAGCTCACTCACCAGGTGGTGTTTTCTTTTCCTGTGCTGCCTCCCTCCCTTCCTTTTTCTCTTTTTGAGTTTGAGCTCTTTCCCTCTTGGTAACAGTCTCACACTCTCTTGCTCTCTCAAAAGTACGATGTTTTCTTTCATATAAAGTTAAAAAAACAGTTTTATTATGATAGGAATTTTGCAGAAAACTTTAGGAATGCTGTAATCACAGCCAACTGGTCTCTGTCTGCCTCCTGTTCAGCAGAGCAGTGAAAACCTCATTGCAGAGCTGCTATGAATAGATATGAAATGCTGATCAGATGAGAAAGAGACTCGTCGTTTGAAGTGTGGCTCTAATGTGCCAAACTCCTGCTGCAAAGATGTGTTGGAAAGGATAAAACCTCCAGACTCTCCAGGCAAATAGCAGACAGCTCTCAGTGGTGGTTTGGAGAGACTCTGTTGACTTTTGTTGCACTTGTAAAGAACTGTTCTCCAGTGCGGCTCAGTGGGTCAAAGAGGGTTACCGAGCCACAGACAAGCTTCTGATCTGAACCAATGTTAAACACCTACGTGAGAAGTAGCAGCAAAAGAAGGTTAAAACAATAGTTGGAGTCATCACAGCTGCCACCTGCATATTTTTGAAAAAACAAGGACCTTGACAAAGTTTCAAAGCATTTTTAAATAGAGAATTAATAATGAGCTTAAGACTCCCTGTGCTGGGTTTTATTAAATATAAAAATCAATAATTCATCTCTGTTTTTAATATTAATAAGACTACAAGTTTACAGCTATGCTAGCAGCTCTATGATGCTGTATTTAGGCAAAGCAGTCCATTAAGCTAGATGCTAACATCACTAACATGCTCATAATGATAGTGTTAACATGCTGATGTGACTGTCAGCATCTTAGTTTAGCATGTCAGCATGCTAACGTACGCTAGGTAGGACTTAACACAAAGTAGAGTCGAGGAAATCCAAGTGAAAATCATCTTCAACAAAACTATTATATTAAAGTGAAACTGTATCACTATTATATGTGACTCACCACTTCAGTAGGAATGTTTAGTGCTTCACACTCACTCCTGTACATCGTTGCCTGTTTTTATATTTGTGAGTCTAACGCTGACTGACTGTGTGCATCAGCGTTTGGTAAGAAGTAACAGAAACCTGGGAGCAGACACTTTAAAGCACATGAAGAGACAGAGAGTCGGGGTCAGGGTCTGGGAGGGCGGGCACATATTTGGAGCTCTGTCACTGCTCCTAATATAACTGTGTGGAGCGACAGCTGCTGTGTGTCCTGGAGCAGGTGGGCTGTGCTACATGTCAGTCACAGTGGGAGGGAACAGACAGTGGCAGAGGCTGCTTCAGACAAATGTAATCAATGTATAAACAAGTGCAGAGGCTAAAAATGGCTGCCGGCTGTGTATAAGACATAGCTGCTAATTCCCTTCGTCTCTTCCTGTCCGTCTATGTTTCTACTTAAAGAAGCAAAACCAACGCTTTTCTGATCCTTGGGTGAACTCTGCTTTCAGAGAGAAGCATGGAGATAATTAATACAGAGTAATATATTTACATGTTAATGATGCACAGGCTTGTTTTAGCAGTGTGGAGTCTGAAGGGTGTTCAATCCCTGATGACTAAGTCATCCATAAGTTTAGATTTGTACATTTCATGTTCGTGACCATCCTCGGCAAAAAGGGCAAATCTGCTGAATCTTAATAAGTGTAATCAAGTGTAGCCAGACTTCTGTCTCGTCACGCTCACGAAGGTCTGCAGAAAATCTTGTCCAAAAATTGGGATAATGAGACCTTTGCAAATCCTGAGGCAGCAATTTTGAGTCTTCTGGAAAAGGCTCCACTCATTGGCTTTCTGTCTGGATATAAACAAGGTCTCTCCAGTGCAATTCTAGGAAGTAATTGAACTCTAGATCAGGTTCATTAAAGCTATTAGAACAGAGGGTGGGTGGTCTAAAACACATGAACCAAGGCATGCAGATACTAATGACCCTGACAGGGACGGAGGGAGTTTGTAAGCACAACCTCCGTCCTCAAGGAGACTCACTGTGATTGAGGCCTGGCTGCCTACCCTCAATATCTCTGGGTAACAACCAAAAGGTATGAGCAGCACAGACTATTGAAAGTGCATTGAATGTCAGGTAAGGTCTGGGACTTTGGTCACCTCCTGTTGCCAATCTTAGATGGTTTTACTGAAGCAGAGTTCTTGTATGATTCCTGTGACATTTGAGAAGTCTGGTGTTTGTCGTTTAGATTCCAGATTAGGTTTTGAACCTATGTGTTTGGTCTTGTGCTAAAACCTTCAAACAACAGCTGAACAGCGCACAACTTCACTCCAGACTTGTTTGACAGAGCTGAGACTTAACTTGAACTTGTCCAAGTAGATTCCAAAAAAGAATTGACTTTAACCCTCTGAGCTACACATAGACTGAAGCTGAACACACACACACACACACACACACACACCGCTTCATCACAACTGAGCCAGCCACTGATCCCTCCCACCCAGAGCAGAGGCAGTCAGTGTTGAGGCATGTGGAACCCCGGCAGTAGGCTGCAGTCTGTCCACACTCAGCTTCTTGTTACTTATTTATAGCAGCTTGTTTCCCAGAGGGACAAAGTAATTGAAACCAAATGTGTTGCCGGGACTGATATGGGGAAGTGGGGCGGTCAGCCCACACACCCACCCATCCTCCTTCCTCCCTCTATACACAAACACTGTGTATATACAGAGAGAGAAATCACTTTTCCTGCAATTTCATTTCTGAAAGAAAAAGAAAAGAAAGTTCCCGAGCTTCATTTCTTCCCAACTTCTCGGTTCACAACAAATAAATTAATTTAACTGCTCCAGTCTCGGGGGCTCTGTATTTGTAAAGTGGTTATAATGTTCTTTTTTCTTCTGCGAGCAGCCGAGCACAAAGTGGGGGAAAAAAATAAAACATTCCTTCCAAAAGAAACAAGCAAACTGCAAACTAAAAAGGAGGAACCACAGCTCTAATTTGGTCCACTTTTTGAAGGAATAAAGTAGCAGCACTCAAAGCTCAGCCCACCTCCCCGCCCACCACAGCCACACCAACACCACAGTTAATGAGCAGTCCAAACAAGGCAGTGAAACCAAACTTACCATGTTTGCTTTTCTCTCTCTCTTGTCCTCCTTGTTTCCTGCTTATCCCTTTACTTCCCCTCTTTCTCTCCCCTCTGGGCTCCGGTGAGCTTTGCACAAAGTCGACGAGTGTCAGGCAGATAAAAATGGGATTGAGTTGCTGCTAAGAAGCTGCATGAGGCCTTCACTGACCAACTCAAAGTCAGGCAGCCACCTCTCTGTCTCTCTCCCCTCCCTGCTGCCTTGCTCTCTTGTCAGCTTTTCCAATAACAAACTGCTCCCCGCCTCTTTTGGCTGAGTCCCTGAGTTGTTGGCTGTCTCCTGGACGCTTGGTGGACTCCTGTGACCCGGCTGTCTCCCTCTTTCCTTTTTTCTTCCTTTCTCTTTTTTTTTTTTGAAGACGGCTGCTCTGCTGTGGAGAGTCTTGTTGCTCCAGCCCTCTGCAGCTCTGCCTTCCTGCCAGATTTAGAACCAAAGACACATGTGGGTTCTGGTTTGAAGTTTAAGGAGGCGGGACTTGTCTAAGAGTGTTGTGTTGTCATGACGACCCCTCCTTTTTCCAGCAGTTCGAGCCCTGCCCCTCCTATGTTTTATGAGCAAGCACATGTGGGAGTTTTGGGATGTTTTTTTCCAATGCGTGTATTTTCTGTAGCAGAGTATATCACACAGAGTCGAGATGTTACGTGTCAGCTGCAGCTTCTTTACAGGACGGTCCCAAAGACAAAACCGTGCTACATGCTCTGGACAGCTGTGCAACATACTGTACATCTGGAGGAGGCAGATCTGAAAACACTTTAATGTGAGTTGTTTTAGAAGGCACTGACAAACAACTTTCTCCATTTTGTCTCTTAGAGTTGAGTTGTTTAAGCTAATCAGACTTCAGTGAAACACGCCTTCCGGTGGATTTGAACATTTTCAATCACATGAGCAGTCTGTAAAAAGCCTTTTACATTCTAACTACTCATTTTCCTTCAAATCAGGTCCAATCTTTAAGTCTCAAATTCACTGTTTTTACCCGTATCTCACATCTGAGATGTGCAAATGCTACAGATGTTCTAGCTATGGACCATTAAACACCAAGTATTTCAATGTGGTGCTGAGACGTTGGACTTGCTTTGGTAAATAATCTCTAAACACTGAATTGAGCTTTTGAGGTTTGGGTTTTTGACTCTGAGACATTCTGCGCCTTTTAGGCCACAAGGGTGAAAGCTGTACCAGTGGAAGTAGAGAAATGTATTCTTCCTTATCTTTCCAAGTACGTTTAGTTACCAGTGTCTTAGGTACAACTACTGTAGTACAACAGTCCTGCAATACCTTCTGCCTGGGTGATGATTTGTTGAAGCTGTTTTACACAGATTAATAACGACACTCAACCTTCTGCTGCACGCTGATTTTTGTTCTGCTACAGGACGCTACTTCTGTGCTCACAGTTCTCTGTACTGTATCTAATTTGTTGTGTAATACCTTTTTTATACTGAACAGTTTGTATTGTCACTGTTTACCTGCCTCATCCGAGTGCCTTTATTTGTTCTATACAGATAAAGGAGAGTATGTCATCATACTTATCTTCTTCCTTTATCTTTTATCCAGTTTTCTATCATAGCTGGTCTGTGAAAGTTACTGAATATGATTTCACTGTTTGCCCACAATGATAAATAAAGTCTTTTATGTCTTGGATGGAAAAATAGTCCATCAGATGAACTATTTAAGCGTGGGAGAGCGAGCATGTGTGAGTGCATGTGAGCTCAGGAGAGAGAGAGAGAGAAAGACAGGGAGCAATTTAGAGAATGCAAATTCTTCTCCTCCACTTTAATGTTCTGTGGCCTGACAGCGAGGGAGGAAAAAGCCTCACAAAGCTTCTCATACAAAGCTCCACTTTCTTTTCTCTCCTCTCCCCTCTTGCCTCGTCTCTTCCTCCCTCTCTTCACAGCCACACTGATCCCATTCTCTCTGCCTGCTTGTTTGTGGTGAGACTGATTTTGTAGGTTAGGGGAATACTTCATGCTTTGATGTTACATCCAGCAGTTTCACAGTGCTATGTCTTTGATAAGAAAAAGCAAGGGTTTTTTTTATTATTGAAAGAGGTTAAAAATCCTTTTATATGCCCATAAAACAGGTTAAGCTGTGGATGTGTCCACGCCCCGGAAAATAAATTTTTTAAGCCTGGTAATTTCAACAATTCTCATTCCGAGTTTTTGTTTTTCCCTTTCACGCCCACATAAGCCTCGATGAAAATGCGGCCACTCTTTCTCCAGCAACGCTGCCGAGAAAGAAGAATAATAGCAATCATTGTTTAACGGGCGAGGCAAGTCCTGAATCTTAAGTGGGCAGGCAAAGTCTGCAGACACCAGGGGAACCTCACTGTTGTTCCCTGGGCTGCCGGCTGGAGCTCCACTTGATGATATATTAATCAATAAATAAAAGGGGAAATCCCTAATAGGCTTGTGGTAAAGAGAGAAGGAACACAGCGAGGCTCCGTCTCGTAATGGAGATGTAGCGTAGGCAAATACGCAGGGGAGGCGAGGCTGAAGATCTCATACACAGACAGATTTTTAAACAAGGCTTTAAAAGAGGAGGAGGAGGAGATAGTGGAGGGAGAGACGGAGTCAGAGCACACAGCAGCTGAGCAGAGCTGGTGTGGAGGCAGAAAAAAGACTCGTCTCAGTTAAATGTGTGCAGAGTTAAAGTGTTTCAGGCTTTTTTGATCGGAGTCAGAAAAGTTGAAAACATCTTAGACGTGCTCCTGGTGGGTTAGCCTGTACTGCTGTCACTTAGGCTCCGCCTTCTTCATGTTTAATTCATCCAATTAGATTATTTCTGCCTGTGAGAAACGCCTGAATAACAAATCAACCAATCTGTCTGTTTCTGTGTGTAAATCCACGTCTGTGTTTAAGGATGAGACGTTTGTTACTGTGTGTGTGCTCTAATGGGAGGGGATGCTGGACGTTACACGCCGCTCTCTGTTTTGTTTGTCCATCATTCATACGTTTGTCAGCTGCTGTGGCCCCTCAGGTATGTCTCTGTGCATCATTCCCATTGTAATACATAATGAATGTTATTGTTTTTATTGTGTTCTTGTGTGAATCACACCTAAAGCAGAAAAATCCCCAACCTGCCCCTCTCAGCCGTGTGTCTGGATCGTTCCCAGCCTGCTTCACTCTGCCTATGAAAACAACCAATTACGGGCCCAGACTGGCCCGGCGACGGGGTTTTAGAGCCGGTCCAAATGCAGACAGCCTTGGTTGAATATGAATTGTGTCACAGATGTCATCATGAATAAATATGGCTATTTATTTCAAACTCCAACTAGAATCAAATTGCACTCTCTCTTGTTTACGCTTTCTGTTTTCCTCCTCCAGCTGTGAGGCTGATTCTTCTCTCTGCTTTAAACCAGGTCTTAGCAGTTCAGCTATTATTGCAGTAAAACAATGAGAGCAGATTCAGTACAGAGTCCATGTTTTCTCCTCGACACCTCATTTTAATATCAAAAACATTAGATGTTGTCAGATCACAGAGCACTAGGGAAAAAAAAGGCTGAGGTGATTGATAATCAGATGTGAATGTTATGTGGAAATCGACTAAACATCCTAAATATCTCTTGTGGGTCTTTAGTTTTACTGTTCAGTCTTATTTGAGCATGAGCCCAGATTTATTTCAAAAGTAAATCCATATTTCCACTTGGGATGAAAATCATTACCTCATTTTCTTCACTCCATATATTTCACCATTCTAAACTCATTATTTTTATAAATAAAAGAGGATCCAAGACCTGTAATAAAACACTGCATTCATGACCATAAAACTATTTCAGTCGGTCCACTCACGTGGAAAGGATCATTTTTATGAATTCAGGACTGTACAGAGTTTATATCTGGCATCCACACTCTGACCTGTTCACGCTTCACAATACACCGAGCTCAGCACAGCACAGAACAGGAAGTGATGTTAATTACTTCCCTTAGCTAAGACTCATAACCAACAGGTGGCTAATAGGACATCTATGAAATGCTAAACGAAGCAGCAGAAGCAGTGCTGCTAACGTCTGCTAGCTGCCTAGCCGCTAACTCGCTGTTTTGGAACAGTAGTGTGTGATTATGTATTTCTGCCCATGCAGTAGTTGTACATGGATTTACAACAGAATTGCATTTACACTTTCAGTTCAGTGTGCTCAGTGTGTTCCTGACCTCCTCTGGATCAGATCACAGTCCATTCCTCAGTGTGTCTCCAGTGCATTTACACCGCTGATTTCATGTGGTCAAGCTTTATCCGACTGTGATGCAATCACTCGAAACACATTTTCACACCAAGTTTAAGTGGGCTATTAGTTGACTTACTCTCAGACTTTTTGGTAAGTGGTGACAAATTCTATTGACTAGGACAAATGCTGAGTAAATATATTGACGGAGACTTTCTACCTTTTCTGTCACTGAATACTTCAGTCATTTCCTAACTTCTTCTGTGCTGCTGACTCAGCTCTATAACTTCAGCGCTTGAAGGAGCAGGTCAATTCAGCCATTTCATTTTTTTTCTCAGCGCCTCAAGTTCATTTCCTGTTAATTAGTCATTTTGAAAGTAAAAAGAGCCTTGATTGGCAAACTGTCACAAGTGGTCTGAGCTCACCTGCAGGAAACAGAGGCCACATGAAGACGTCTTCTGAGTACTGGCCCGCTGTAAGAACTTTTATATTCCAATATTTATGAATGTTCCTATATTATTGACAATGCATACAAAGATTTTTCCCTTCTCAGGTTTCATGTCAGAGCGCTCTCTTCTCTGTTTCCTCGTCTTTGTTGCCTTCCTTTTGGCCAAGAGGCATGTCTTTTTCCATCAGAGGAAGTGAACTCCCTGAAATCACTGAGAGCGATCTGAAATCACTAACAATCAATGAAACTGTCAGTCACCACCAGCCGATGTAAAGCACGTAGTGTATTCTAGTCATATTCCTACCCTGTCATTCGCCCTCAGCTTTCTCCAACACTGTGATTTCTTTCTGAAAAAGTTACAGTTGCAGTCATTTATTTGGCTTAGAGGGGATTTCTGCTGCATCACAGCCCGACAGAAACCATTCTTATCCATTCTTGCAAAACGCTGCTCTGTGCAACAAACCACCCCATGTGGTGCATTTAACAGGATCAGCATCAGTAAAACTGCACATGCATTTTTAATGATTAACAATGGCCTTTCTGCTGGGTGTGCAATTTAGACCGAAATACTCAGTATGTCATAATAATGAGGTTTATCCCATGAACGTCCCGGGGAACAGCCGTACCCACACTAAACCAGACTGACAAGAAGTGAACAAGGTTCTTTAATGGTTGAAGCCGGGAATGGAGTCACCTCCATCGTTAAAATATATGACGACTTCTCTTATGTGTGGTTGTTGAATTTGTAGACATACAGTTAAGTGTGGCAGAGTGAGGGCTAAACTCAGCTGCAACAAATGTGCATTTAACTCAAACGTGAGACTGTTTCCCATTAAATTCTCATTAGCTGCAAAGCGACGATGAGCTTAGAGACGTTTTAATGCTGCAGAATAAAGGCTGCAAAGGCAAGATCTCTGAACTTTGTAATAAAGAAAGCAACCATCCACATGACTGTTTGTAAAACTTTCCTCATGCCTCCATCGTCTGGAATAAATGTATGTGTCTTTGGTATTGGCATATTCAATTTTTTTTTCTTCCATTTGCTAGAAATGCCTCAGAGGGCACTTTGATATGGACAGTAACCCTCTTGCAGAGTATCAAACAGCTCTGCTTTGGTGTGTTACTCTGGGTTAACAGATGAAATTTGAATTAGGACCCCAGTTTGAAGGCTTACCAGACAACACACAGCAGACACACACTAATGAAGGTATTTCAAAGGCATTCATTTCCTACTACGCCTAGCTGTATGATTGGCCAAGGCTGCTTTGATGCAGTGCTAAGGTCAATCTGTATGTGGCCTTTTGGTCAGATCACTGTGGCCCTCATCCTCTTAACTACTGGCCATACACACTGTCTACACAGCCTGCACAGCCAAAGCAGCACATTATCAAAGCAGCAGCTCTGTCTGCATCTACACAGGATGCCTTCAGGCACAATATTGAGTGTAGGCCACTTGCAATTTGGCAGCACTCAAAGTCCAGTGCATGCTGAGATTCCAGTATATGTAGACTTGAGACTTCAATTGGACCTGGCGTTCAGAACCCTGAAAGTCTTTTATTTTGACTTTAAGTTTTGTAAAGACTTGTGACTTGGCCTGGATTTGCCCTTGAGGGCTTGTTATTTGAGACAGGCAGACTTCAGGCTTGATTTCAAGGCGTTCAAAAGAGTTGAGCCCCATGACAATCAACCTAAAGGGCAAAAATGTACAGTCCATATGAAACATATTCTACTGGACTTGAACAAACAGGCCTCATGAACTGACCAACCTGTAAAGACAGCTCTCAGCTCTCCTGGACTCTCAAAGTTTGAGAGTCTGGGGAAGTTTTGACATTTGGGAGTCAGGAGGGGAGATCTGAATTAAAAGAGACAAGGTGCACATAGAGACAAGCCCAGCAGGTTAATGATCACTCTGCCACCGCCAGGCTCCAGCCATCTGCTTAGCTTGTAACAGGAACTATTCTTGCTCAACACAGATGAAGCTACAGAGGAGGTAGGAGGTAATTTGATGGCAGTGTGGCCAAGAGGTAGGAATCTGGGAGAGGATGCTGATTAAATGTGAGAGAGGGTGCGAGGTACGGTGCAGCACTTGCCTCCAGATAATTAAGATATGAGCTACAGGTGACAGTCGTGATAACAAGAATGGTGGCATTTTTTCCTCTTAGTGAGCAGAACTTGCCAGCATGACAGACAGCAGGTCTTTACAGGGTGTCCTTATGGTTACCAAGACTCCATGAAGTGCAACAAAATTACAGCCTCTGAATCATAAAGTTCACTGAATGTCACCCAAGAAAAAGTCAAGAACTTTCAGAGTTATGTGAGGTGTGACTCCCACCAACAGTCTGTAAATGCACAGCCTCCATGTGTTGAAAGGAAATGTATGAAATGTATGAAAGAAAAGAAAGGTGATAAAACTTGTTATTGGATGGTTTTGGATTTCAAAACTCTTGAGCAAGACACCAACTTCATACTAGTCCACATGGCGTACTTCAGTGAAGGTAAAGAAAAGCATTTTCCACCCTGACTCGGTTTCTTCCACATACAGCATCCTTTCAGTTCATCAACATGTCTCATTTGATTGTTTAAAAGTTAGTGACCAGCTGGTAAAAAAGAGTCTCAGATGTTGGTGGAGACCAAACACAGACATGACTCCAAATGAATGTTTATACTCCTCTTTGTCTGTCAGATGCATAAAGAACTGACACTGTTAACACTGGCTGTCGCCCCCGAGTTACTAAACAAGTCAGTCCATTGGTGCTTTAACTCAAGGTCTACTTACTGGCTTTTTATGGAGTTCCACTGTGACCTTGCGTAAACTTTTCTTTTCAGGTAAGTACTTGAATCCCCCTGAAGATTACACTCTATTTTTGTATTCTGAAGGACATTTTAAAGCAGCTGCTAAATTCTCAGCCATGTCATTTTAACCGTCAGTCTGTCTTGTTTTGTCTCAGGCACCAACTTTCTTACCCTCACACACTGAGCTCCTTTGGCCACTCCACCCACATTGTTTGAACAGAGACAGAGGAGAAACATATTGCTCCTATTATACCCTGGCGTTTGGTTTTCCATAGAAAGCAGTGATTGTGTTTCCGCTGGAGTGCGGTGATGTAGATGATGGCTTTGGCAGGCGGGAGACAGCCCTGCTCTGATGGGCTAACACTCCGCTGGAGGAGAATGGGACGAGAAAAGGCATGAAAAATGGTGCAGCGTTTAGCGTTGTTTGGCACCGCACCCGTGGGTTCATTGAGTCAGAAACGAAGAGGCTGTCTTTGTGGGGTGTGACTGTCACCGCTGGATGACAGATTGCATTCTAGGTCCGCTGAGAGAGGCACGGAGGATGAGATAATGGTTATGAAATAAAAGTCTCCCAAACAGACAGAATACAGTGACATCAACTGCTGGTTTAAGGTGAAATATTCAGCTACACAACAAAAACCTTAAGCAGAAGATTCACACAGTTTCACCCTCACATCTCTGATCATATTGTGTTTGAAATGTTGTATTGAGTGAGCCAAAAAAGCAAATGGCATTCTTGGCTTGAAACATCACTGCTTGGCACTTGAGGAAACAAGCTGACAACCTGGCCTTAAGAAGTCAATAAAACGGTTTCCACGGGAGCCCAAACAGCACTCACTCCCTCAGACTGGGACATTACACGAGTGCTGTTAATTCCCTCATCTCATTGTTTGGTCATCAGAGGGGATTTGTCAGTTGAGCTGGACAGTGCTTTCAAGTCAAAGAAATTCTATCTTGTGATTCACACACGGAGGATTTGTAAAAGAGCTGTGCTCAGTTGTGATCGTGCTGAAATTCCTTCTATAAATGTTCTATAATGTTGTATAATGGCATGTAACTGCCTTATTAAGAATGCTTAGCCAGGCACATTATCATTCCTATTGTGGAAAAAAGTCTGTGTCCACTATTCACTCTCCACCAACTCCAGAGAGAAATATCTGCTTATTTAGCTGCTAAATGTTCCACTTTTTAGACCAAGGTCGTCACCACTTTACTGTCTGCTGTATGGTGCAGGCAGGTTACACACCACAGGATTATTTTTTTCAAAACCAGCTGCAACATTTTGCAGGAAATATACAAATCATAAAACAGTGAGCTAACAGATCCGGCTCAGCTGGGGGTAATTCTCTGTGGGTTTAACACAGTAAGATCCATTGTTAATATAAAATATAGATTAATTGAGCTTTAAAAAGGGAACTATCTACTTTATGTATATTTTTCTGAGCCATACCTCCACAACCTAAAGGCAAAGTAATTAAGCAGTAAAATGTGGGACTCCTGCACTGGCTCTATTTGTACAGTAAAACATGTTGAGTTTGCCCTGCAGCAAGACAAGCTGGTGAAGTGCTTAATCTCCTCACTATCACACATTTCCTGCAGTAATTTTCCTCTCAGTTCTCACATGATCATTGTTGCATCACAGGAAAACTGCAGCAGCTTCGAGCCGTCGCTGTTTAACATCAGTGGACTGAAGTACAGAGACTGAGGCTACTCTTGGAAATGTCATACATAAGGCAAAATTAGAGCATACACATGCTTACTGTAAATATACAGTAATAATAACAATAATAATTGTTATAATAACAGAATATTTGATTTATAAAGCATTTTTAAAGATACTCAAAAGATGCTTTACACAGAAGAAAAATTCCAAACACTGGACTAAAACACTAAACAACCAAACACTAAATAAGTACAATTTAACATATTAAGTTATATCTTTCTTTTTTGCCTTGAGTGGGAAAATGAAGGTAACAATCCGTTAGCAAAACTTAAATTAAGAGCAAAAGCAGGGGAGGAAGCTTTTATGGAACTGCAGCACAGTGCATATCAATTACGTTCCATCAAGGGCAACCAAGAATGAGAGCACTTACACAGAGAATGGAGGAACTTCTCAGTCTAAAAGCTCCTGTCAGACTAAACAAACAACAGTTGTCTTTCAATGTAACCACGACTCCAAAGAACCTTCACATGAAGAAAAGTCACACTGACAATTGTCACAGTTTGTCTAAGTAATGAAAAAAGGTTGAAAGGACATGGATGGAGGGAGAAAAGTGAAGAGAAAGCATGAAATTACACCACCCACCCACGTTCCACCCACTTCAATTCATGGCTCAACCAAAAAAGTCTACTGATCTCACCTGGACACGCTCATCGGATGTATTAGCAGAAAGCCGCGAGAGGATGTAGAAGAAAAGCAAAAGTAACGTGTCAGTTTTTGTGCAGCAAATGCGAGGAGACACTGAATTAGACAGTGGATGCTGCGATGACAAGAACATATAAACAGGAACATTTAAAAAGTCTGCTTCGCTTCCTTGACTGTGTAGATTCTCTTTCTGAGCATTTTGCCCTCAGCGAGATTTTCCACCTCCTTTCCTTATTACAAAACACACTGTTCCACAACACAGGCATGCAGGGCCAGGCTAGTGCCAACAGTAAACGGTTGTTAAACAGCACATGGAACATTTATTGTTCTAATTTCTATCAGCTACATTTATTCGTTTCCACAGCACACAGTGCAGGTGGAGGTAACAGAAAAGGTCAGAGGGACATGAGGACTGATATGATGTGTTTAACACGAAGGGCTGGGACCTGAGGTGTTACACTTACATGATGAGCATTAAAAGGCCCAGGAAGTTGTTTATCAATCCTGCAAAGTCAACGTCAAACATACAGTTTTAAGGAGAAATGAACGATGTAAATGTTGAGCAGCCTCAGCTGCTAGGTGCACAAACTCTATACATTAAAGTCTCTATACTGCACACGACAGCATCACATCTTTGTATTGGGTCTAAAACCTGAACCTCTCTGTCCACTGTAATAAATACCATTGTTAAACTGTGCACACCCCCAGGAGGCTAATGCTAATGCTGTCGTCAGTAGTCTGTCCAACTGCTGTTAGGACATAAACCAGACTTATTCTGTCTTTAGTCTGGTAACAGTCTTTGTGTTGTCATTTACTGTAAAGCATACAAAGATAGATGACTTGAGTTATTGGCTGTGTCTGAAATCACTCCCTGTTTACTGTATAGCGCACTACATTTACTGTCCACCATTTTATTTTACTGTCTGAATTCTGAGTGTGTAAATTTATCCAGTACATCGTGCCCTCAACAAGTCCACGATGGAACATAAAGAGTGGTGTTCATGGCGTGCACAGTACTTCCTGTTACAGTGCCACACTGCAGTATGATGCATTTCACAGATGTGAAAATTCAAGTTGTGTGACTCCAGCTCAAACAACATCCTGTCACTTTTTAAAATGCATTGTTTGATATCTAGGGGGAAAAAAGAGCTGAGCTCAGATTAGAAAGTGTTATCCAGTCATCCATGGTCAGAAACTTCAGCACATTAATGAATCAAAAATATGAATCTGGGGTTTACTATCACACCCAACAATCTGCACACCTCTGCAAACAGCTGCACAGCTTTTATTCCTTCAGTTATTCATCTTTTTAACCTGAGGCCTTCACTGCTTTTACTAACCCACTTATATCCTCTGCACTATACAGCGCACGTCATTTAAATTCTCGTTTTCAGGACAGCTCTGAAATACCAACATTTTCAACATGAGCTGCATTTCACATGCTCAGGGATCAATTTTCTAAAAAAGAAAAAGTTCTTAAACGATTAAATACAACATTTTTTTTTTCAGTTTCTCATCCATTTCTTGGTTATTGACAACAGATGAGTCATAACCCTTCAGATGACAAAGTTAGCACGCACCAACACACCAGCCAAATGAAGGTTTTTTTTCTCCGCTCTGCAGGAAATTACTTGTTGATATTGTTGTGTCCAATGTGGAGACAGAATATCAACTTATTCAGTGCGTTTTAAACTCTGCACTGTGACGACCTAATTTCCATTTCCAACAATCAAAACACAATTCCACTGCTGACATTCCTCCATACACAATGTTTATACAGAAAGATGAAGACAAACAATTGAGAAGAACGGAGGTGAATGAAGGACAAAAGAATCTGAATTGAGTCATTTTGTCGAAACCTTTTTGAAGTTCGCTCACAGCTTCTGTTGGAAAATATAATCAACAAACTGCTGTAAATATGTATTTCAACTAATGGAAGCTTCTGATGTTACTTTGTATTTCATTTACACAGTCTTCACTTTCCAAACTCAGCTGAAAAACTGGATGGTTAGCACCTGTGCACACACACACACACACACTCACACTCACATGCACATCCTGCAAGGCATATTAGCACAAACAAGAGTGGGACAAATAGACAGAGGCACACAATACCTGCAAGGTTGCTTACACACACACACACACACACACACACACAGAATTACATTTGGCCTGTAAAGCTCCTCAAACTCCTCTTCTTAATTCTTTCCTTCAAAAGTAAAGCCAGAGGAGTAATCCACAATCTCAGGATCTTCTCTTTTTTGCTTCCAAATGCAAATGGAAATCCTTGTTCTACAGCGGCTTATTGAATGGCTTAGAGAGGAAGCTGTTGCTTCTCATCCATTTCCTGCAGAGAGAAAAAGCTGAGCAAGAAGTTCATCTATTTCTGGTGAAGCTCCAGACAATCATGAGCCATTCACTTCTCACCTTCCAGTAAAGTGATTCTGATGCACTGACCATAGGGATCATAAAGACTGAGAGTTTAAAGCTACACCACATCTCACAGGCCACAATCACACGACAGATGAGAGCATCCTCTGACTACTACTTGAACTGGACATGTAATGATACAGTCAGTTTTACTGATAACAAACTGACTGAACATTTCAGCCATATTCTTTCCTCCTCAGGTTCTGCAACAGCTCAACGTGACTCTTGTGATTTCTAACATCAAGTCATGCTGCTGGTTAAAGGTGCAATCTTTGAAATAATTCTTCCTTCTACTATTAAAACCTCTACAAAGAAGAGCTGAATACCTCAGCCAGAGAGGTTAGATGTTTGTTTGTTAGCAGGATATTCCAAAAACCTGTTAACAGAGTAATTACATTTGGAGGAAGTTGTGGGCCGGGAGCCAGGGGACAAGTGACTAGTTTTTGGTGAGGATCCATGAAAAAAAACTCTTAGCATTTGAAGAAAGAGCATTATTGCTATTTTGTCAGACTTTTTTTTAAATCTGGCAGAGATCTCATGACTAGCACCATTGTAGTTTGATGCAGATCTGGATCCAGAAACAGATTAAAAGATTACATTTAAGCCCTCTGAAAGCTTTCTAAATCCTGTTCAGTTTCTGATCAGCAGAATAATAAGATCACTTAGACACCTGTGAGCTGTTGCTGTGGTTCATGCCTGTGTCCTGGGATTCAATCTGCCCGAGGATCTTTCATATTATTTTGCCCCAAAGCGTTGATTGATTCACATTATCATGCCCCACTGGCACTGAATGCTGGCATTGAACATGAATGAGGGCTGGATGATGGGGCAACAGTGGATGTAGTAATAATTTTTCAAGTTTAGAGAGAACATGCTTTATATACTGTTACAGTAAGACTGTCCCTGTGCAGCACCACCAGTGACTGAATAAAGGTAAAATGCCCATAAACAATTTTAAGCTTTTATTAAGTGCTATTAGGCTGAATGACTTTTATATTTTACCTATATAAAGTGACAAAATGGACATTCATTTATATGCAAATATAGAAATGATTTCAAGGATTGGTGCCTTTTCATGTCAGACCTCTTTTAGACGTGTCATTAAAATACTTTTCATGCCAGTTTTATGTCCAGATGTGACTTAAAGGAGCCACACCCTCACCTACATTTCACGACTCATCTCTTATAAGCTGAGAATTGTGTTGAATACATTAAACTGCACTGAGCTAGTGACCTGAGTCAAATGGAATCAAACTAACTTGGACTGGAGTAAACTGAAGTGCCATTGAATTTGCCATCTATGGAAATGAACTTAACATGGAGAGAGAGCTCAGACCTGTGCTGCTGGCTGCTGATAAGCGAAGCGCTACGTGTGTGTGTGTGTGTGTGTGTGTAAGCCTTATATCTGCTGTTTGATCAGTGTTGTTGGGATTGTTGCTACTGAATGTGTGACACTTCCATGCGTCGCACTGTTTGGCAGATGCAGGCTGAGCAACGTGTCAGCGCTGGCAGTCAACCAGCTGAGCAGTGAGCTGGATGTGTGTATCAGAGAGCATCTAACACAGAGGGAGACAGAGAGAATGACTAGGTCTGTGGGTTTGTGTGCTGAGTGTGAATACAGTGCTTTCACACTCAACGCACAAAGTAAACACTATCAAACAAAGTATGACAGAATAAAGGCGTGTAGAGCAGAACACAGTAAACAAAATGTTCAACTGAATATTCAGTCCAGATCAGGTGGATACTGCACCAAATACCAATTCCATAGAGAAGTAAATAAAAACCGTCCTCAGAGAACAGTCAAAGAGATCATGTTCATGTCAGAAAAACAGGGAATACACATTTACCTTATTTTCAAAGTTGTAAGCACAGATTTCTCTTCACTGGAACTGAGCTCTGATGTACACAACAGTATCTGAACAGGGACATCCATGAGCTTTTGGCCACATGATTGTGTTTGTTTGGAATCACTCTTCTTCTCTAGTGTGTGTGCTGTGTTTGTGAGGTGTAGTAACGCCTTCCTTTCATCCTAGCAAAAGCTTTAGAGTCGTGTCGCAAATCTCCTAGCAACCCCTCCTGGAGCCGTTACGGAGGCTCATCAAGAATATGTACTAATTAAGAAATGAACACCATGACAACCAGACTACACTCGCCACCAGTACAGCTGCCCATCAGAAGAGCCTCTCATTAGCAGAGAAGCTGCATGACCTATTCATTTTCAGGTGATGAAGAAGAGTGGAGAGGTTAATTGCTAAAATACACAGTAAACTTTTCAGAGGAAACAAAAAAATAATCATGAATGTAATTAGTCAGGTAAAAACAAAAATGACCTTTAATTCAAAGGAAATAGCATAAATAGCTGTATAAGATTAAAAAAGAAAAGAGGTAATAAACTGATTTAACTGTCCAAATTATCTATTATATAGGACTGTGGAGCTGTGACAATAAATTGCAGGAAGAAGCAAGGCTAAAAAGTTTTTAGCAGGCAGTCAAAATAGTTTATAACATCTAATGTCCTTAAATCCAAAGGGACAGTGTCATAGAATTTGGTTACAAAACTGAGGAAGGTCTTTTCAGTTTTTGGTACAGTAAGCAGAAAGATCCTTGGATCCGAGGAACGTACCAGTGATATATCTAGACAGTGCATCAACGAGAGTCAGGGACAAGTTCACGAAAAGATTTATGGACAAGGACTGGGATCATAAAATCTATCCTAAGACTAACTGGAAGTCAGAGCAAGGACTGTAGTGCAGGACTGATGTGAGTACCTTTATTTTATTCAGTTAAAACACTTGGGGCAGACACAGACACAATGCTGTTTGGCTTACATGTTTCTAATATGCAAATGTAAGGTTGGGTCAAGGTAAATCAGTCATAAGGCTCGGCTCCGTCCTCAGTACAGTACAGTACCAGTACCATTGGACAAGACCCCAAGATAGCTGACCTCCTTTGCTTGGGTTAGTAGCTCACTCCCAACCCAGAGGGAGCGACTGTACAGCAGAGCAGGGCCATGGCCTTAAGCTTGAAGGTACTGACTCTCACCCCAACTGGTTCACACTAGACTGCAAACTAAGCCAGTGCATGCAGCAGGTCATAGAACTGTGTTGTCTGCAAAGAGCAGTGAGCAGACATTCTCCTCTATATGGCTACGCCTTGAAACGCTGACCTGTAGTATATATGACAACGAAAAAGGTAACTGACCCAAAATTGAGCCTTGTGGTACTCCGTGTTGAACGTTGAGTCAGATCAAGATGCTGTGATCCAACCAAGGAAACCAAACTTCTTAAACAAACTTTGGTTTGGTTTTCTCAGTTCCATTTAACCTCAACTTTTGCTAAGATACAGCAAGGTAGTAACTGATCTGCAGTTGCTAGACTAATGAAGTTGGAGTGGGTGGACAACTGCTCCTCCACAGTACAGTCTCTACCCCAGCTGTTCTAAAAATGTGTGTGAAGCAACCACTCTTCAGCAGCAAACTTTAGCCGACAAGCAGTCGAAATAAAATTTAAACAAGCCATGTTTTCTAACATCTTGATGCAACTGAACTTTGGTGATATATCAGAAATTGCTTTGCCAGAATTTGATTCAGGTGATCTCTGAGGGTAAACAGTCATTGTTCTGAAACAATAACTGAGTTTGAAAGTGATTAAAAATTCATAAACATGCACTTAGTGGTTTCAGTTTGAGCATCCTTGTATCTGCTCTCTCCAGGCCTTATGATTGTATAAAACTCCACCTCCAGACCAAGCCTCTCTGCTCTGCCACGACTAAGTCTAATCCGGCACGTCATCACTGAGATAGAATTCCTCAGCTACAGTTTAGTGCAAACTTTTCTTTAAGTACTCAGCGGAGATTACACTCTGCAGTTCTCATTCAGCAGACCCACGGCAGCGGCTCTGTTATCTAACATTTAAACGACAGTTTAAATAAGAGATTCATAGCTCTGGAGGACGAGGGCCGGGGTTGGAGCGAGGTGGGATCTGATAAGTGAGCCACTGCCCGTCAGCAGAAAATGATCAGGGATGAAACTCCTGGCAAAAAAATGACTTTAATGTACGACCAGGTGGGACAGAGGAGTGCAGCAGGAAGTCCTGTCACGTTCAACTACTTGGCAGTAGAGAGAGGAATCTGTGTATGGATCTATAATAATGTATTTTGTCTATAACATTCTCGCACTCACTTAAACTTAAAGCTTTGCTGTGGCTCGTTTCCCTCTGTCACTCTGCAGCTGTGGAAGTTTGTGAGCAACAGCACGAGGAAGTGTTTTAATAGAGAGTAGATGACAGAAACATGAGACAGTTATGACAGGTAATGACTGTTCGAACTGAAGGACCTGATAACCTACGGTAATTATATTTACAGAGCCATTTTCTATTGTTAGCACTCATCTATCTTTGTGTTTTAAACTGGTTTTATCTGGCTGGAAAAAAACATGTGAGACTCCCTGATGAAATAACAGTTAAAACATGAAATAGTACTGAAAGTCTAACATGGAACTGTACAGAGAAAAGGAAAGCACACTGTAAAAATGAGAGGTGATGATCGATTATTGATGTTGCACCAGGAGGAAAGGCTGCATCCACAGTCAGATGTAAAGATTGTCAAAGTGTACTGAACGTCCTTGTTTTTTTTTTTAATCTTTCAGCTGCAGGATTTAATCTCCTCAGAGGTCTCGGTCTTTTTTGTACTGTATATGGCACACAGGGTCCACCTGATGCCACAAAAACACTCATGTCACTCTAGCCCTGAGTGAGTTTTGCCAGCTGAGCTATCAGAAGCTACACAGTGCTTAGTGCAGTTCAACTTGTCTAACACAGAGAATAACAAGGCAACATTTAATAACCAATATGAACGCACAGCTTATTCTCCTCATGCAAGTGTGTGAGGCTCTGAACACGAACAAACACCCTTCACACACACTCTGCTTGAGCATCCACAGATACTACAGACAATGGATGTAGTGATCAAACTGAAGGTCCTGTGGGAAGAGTGGAAGTCGACCGTAATGCAGTCAGTAAAGTCATCATCTGTACTCAGGGTCAGCGTACCATAGATCCATCCCACATACACATACAAGCACTGTGGAGCTAATAAAGATCTTTTTTTCTCTCTGCGAGTGACGGCACGATCTCCAGCGGCCTCATTACCAATATCATATAAACACATAGCCTGGGACCTTGATTTGTTCAATAATTCAGCTGCTGCTTCTCTTTTCCCTCAGACTGCTGCTGCCGAAGGCAAGTCTGGAGGATGGTGTTAATACAGAGCGGCGAACACAAATCCTGTGTGTGTGAGTAATACTGCTGGGCAATTGGATGAATACATCAGGATTCGCCACTGGACTAAATCCACTACTGGTGGAAATTCCCTTGATTACTGTATGTTTTTTCCTGGATATTTGGCCATTTATAAAGTCAAACATACTGGTGGTTTCTAACAGAGATATGTTGACAAAACACGATAAGACTTTTATTCAAAAGAAATGAACAGACTGACCAGTGGGCCAGATATTTTTGGATGAACATCACACAGCCTGATCTGAGTTTCTTACAAAACCTAATGAGATAAACTCACTAACACAACATAGAGATGCATTCATTAATTTTAGAGTAAGATCACATTATGTTGAGCAACTCTGTCACCCCCCATGTAATGAATGTAAGTCCAATAGTCACCCAAACCCTTTCCTTCTAGCTCTGGTTTAGTCTCCACCAACCCCTGAGAGAAATATCTACCATCGTTTTTCACCAGTTTCTGTCCCAGCTGAAAAAAGCTGCCTGCTGCAGCTGAACGTGAGGTTGATGAGGCTGCTGAGACTGAACTGTAAAAACAAAACCATGTGACAAGGTCTCTACGATTGACACATTTACATTACAGTTGGTCAATGAAGATGATTTATTGTTAATTTAAAAATGTCAATTACAAGAAAGTGAACACAGATTAAAATATGTTGCCAATTAATTTCATGGTTAATGAGGACACACAACCAAAAATCAAATCTGGCAAACAAGCCATAAACAAAGATTCTAAATTTGGAAAACGGATCATTTAAATTCAGCTGAAGCTTCTTTTTGCGTCAGAGTTTCTCACTGTCACTTGAGTTGACAACACTTAAGTATTATCACTGACGAAACACAAAGCAGTCCTAATGTTCTCTATGATGGATTGCTCACATGAAGCCAGTTGTAACTCTGCGAATGATTTTCATACTCCACTGAAGTAAAACTAGTTTGAATGGGAGGCTGTGAAAATGCATTCATCAGTACAAAAGGCTTTTTCAAAGCAGCAGCAGTGGTGTAAACATGCACATTTTGTGGAAATTGGGTTCAAACACGCATTGTCCTTTAAAATGTAAAGGTGTTTACAGCACAGGCAGCTGGCCTAGAATGAATACATCAGCTACAGCCGGCTGCTGTGGTGACTCCAAATGTTCTGCATATTGTTTGTCTGTATATGCAGAGAAGGAATGAGGTGAGGAGGAGGAGAGAGGATGAAGTAAAAGAGGAGTGAGACAGGAAAAGATAAAGCGCCACTAGAGCTTGCCAAAGGCGGTTAATTAATTTTACCATCTGCACTTCAGCCAGTATGTTTCATAAGAAATCAGAACATCTCTCTGTTTACCTGCTCTGTGCATCTGTGTGTGTGTTTTCTTATTCCAAACATTATGCATACCTGGGTGTATTATTTAAGTTTAATAGTGTTTTGTTTCTTTGTGCAGAGTTTAGAGGCACATGTGAATAATTCATAATCTTTGTCGACCTCTGTCAGTGACCAATGGGGACTGCAGCAACATCGATTGAACCTCTTTCACTAAGTCTGTTGCGCTGCTACCTCTCCACCTCTCATCATCCTCTGGAGCTATGATACACTACTTCAAAACAGACGTAAGCATTAAAATCTCATTCTCACAACAAGGAAGATTCAGCTCGCTGTTTGGAATGGCGCTCCAACAACGACGTTCGTTCCTGAGTTTTTCACACTGACCTTTCTTTGACTCCATTAAAAATGCTGCACAGGTCTTTACAGATGTCTGCTCAAAGTCTCCTTACATTCACATCTACTTCAGGGCCAAACCCCAGAAAGTACTCATGATAGTGCTCAGAGTGGTACATCCATACATCCATGTGCTGTTCAGAATCAGAATCTCTTCAGTAGCTGACTCTCTGATCTAATGTTGCACCGTCTCATACACGAATAAAAGTTACTATAAACATTTACTTTTCCTCCAGATGCCACCCTGGAGTTGTCCTACTTCAGAAGTGATGTGGGAAGTCAAATGTAGGCCATTTATTCCCTCACTGTGTGTAAAATACTTCACTGCAGGAATCATTGAACTCGTCTGCAGCTGTGCTTTAGACTGAAAACTGAGTGTGGAATTATAAAGCTGAACTGTAGATCAGTTAAAAATCATCTCTGATATCCAGCCAGGAACCTCTGAAAATATAAACACAGCTCCAGTCAAGCCATTGATAGGATTTGTTTCCTGTACATGAAAACCACTCTGACCTTCCGCTCTCAGAGTGAATCCCAGCACATCCCAGCCCTAACACCGACAGCACTGCTAATCCTATACTGTATGTCAGCAAACAAACGCTCACGTACACGCAGCACAGACGAGAGCAGGAAACAGGATGAGGAACAGAAAAAAACGCCGCGCTTTCAGCATCATTATAAAGGAGTCAAGACAAAAGAAAACAATAGAATGATCGCTCTGCAGCAGAGACCAACATAATGTGCTTCTGTAAACATAAAAAGGTGTTTAAACAATTCACTCAGTAGACATATGCAGGAAAACAACACATATACTGCTCGCTGTATTGTGCTATTGTTACTCAGCCTCTGCAGAAAGTCACAGTACTGTCATTTTTCTTCAAATCTGTAGCTGGAGCTGTTGCTGTAGTCTGTCTTCGCAGTCTTCATAATTAATGGTAATTAATTAACCAGTAACATGTTCTTAACAGTGCTCAGAGCAGAGGATTGCCTGCGGAGCGGCAGCAGCTCTTCTTGATAACTGAACACAAAGAGGGACACGATGTAGATGAAGAAAAAAGCTTTTCATTCAGTACCTTGGCCTCTCATAGAGCCTGAACGTGTTGAGGAGGCCTCCTCTCATCAGCAGCAGCATGACTGTTTAACAGCTCCACAGATGCACTGCTTCCTGCTGCACTCCACAGTTTTTTTGTTTTTTTTTCAGAACAGAAATCTGTGGCCTGCCATGTGGCATCTGTCATGTTTTCCACAGATGAAACAAAACCTGCCGAGATAACGCTCTGCCGACATGTCGAGTTTCAAAACTTCAGAGCTCAAACCCAAAACATTTGGATGAATCTGCAAACTGATCAACACTGCTTAAAGTCAGTATTTATCTGTATACATTGTGTGCTAGACATTCATGTACAGCTTCCTCATGAAAGTCAAAGCAACATTATTCAAAGCTGGAGCTGAAAGATCTGGACTGGACTCTCCTGGCAACTGTTAATTAAGACTCCTGTGGCAGACTCAATAATGAGCTGTCTTTTACATGGTTAAGAGGTAATATACTTTATGTGATACTGCCTGCTGCTTTTATATTGAACTTATTGAAGCACTTGAACAGTTTCCCTCTGCTCTCAGCAGGTACATTTTAATATTGATGCCAATATCATTATGAAGATATGTATGGTGATATGATGGCAAAGTGCTGCTGAATGTATGGCTCTAAAGGAGTGGACTGTAAAGTGCAGAGATCGCTCCTCTCTTCATCCCTGCGTTCTGTTTAATTGGTTTATCATCATGTTGCTGCCAGTGCTGGTGTTCCTTTCTTCGATTTGGGTGTGTTCAGGTTGACCAAATTCTGGATGGGGTCAAGTTATTTTCGAGGCTGAGTCTGCCTGCCTTTCAGATTGGGTTTTCTTTTTAAGATAAATTTGATGTTCTATTCTCTTCTAACACTGAAGGGCTCATTCATCCTTCAAACACAGAATAAGGCAGAGGACATTATACAACTGCTCATAGGCCTGTTTTGTTCTTCCTGTGACAAATAAACTCATCTGCATGTGTGAAATCGGTGAAATGCCCATTTAACTGACTACAATTAAGAGCTACAGAGTCTCTAGTCTTTCCAGTCACTCCCTCCATACTCCATATAAAAGCGATTCTTATTTTTTGTCAAAGCACTCCAGCAGGAACAGGTTCATTCAGATTTTTTTGGGCAACTCCTGACTCACTCTGCATCGCAGTCCTCTGAGATCTCCACTTTCTTTGTTCTGTCTCCAGGGATCAAGACATGGTCGAAGACAATCGGGTTGCTATGCCAACGGTTTGGCACCCAGCAGCACTATAGCCCTGTCTCTCCTGACTGAGCACCTGGGTGTTTTATAACATCACACGGAGACACATTTACACATGTGATGTGATGGTGTTGAGCAGTTAGAGGCTGACGTGGAAATGAACAATATAGCAATGTCATTCTTAGTGTAGTCAGTTTACAGTGTACAGAGAAATGACAAAGTATGTTTTCCAAAAGTCACACTCCAACACAAAAACTGCCTAAGCCTGATTGGATAAACACACAAGCCTGCTGGGCTGTCACTGCTGTCACTGCTCTTTGCTTCAGCTTTTCCAAAGGGGAGAATGCAGCAGCTCCAACAGAATCATCTACAAAATGAGATATGACTCAGCAAGCGAGCAGGTCTCAGAGGTATGTCCATTACATCTTGGACGTAATACAACTGGATCTATTTTTAGAGATGCCATCAGTTTCCCAGATTTCAACAATTACTTTGGTGAGTACAAGGTTATTAAAGTACAACTGACAGAGCAGTGGCTGATCCTTAAAGGAAACTCAGATTGTAAGAAATCTAAGTTTTCCTGTCAGGTCTTGAGAAGCACTGAGAGTTGATCAACTTAGGTCAAATCCACAAACTCACACTGAGGACCTGTCCGGCTGAATGTCAGAGCAGTGGTTCAGCATTTTGGGGAATGGGCTTGTTTTCTTTAAGTTATGTGAGTGTGAAAGTGACATGTTGTAGTTCTACATGGTGTATCAATAACAGATATATTCTGGAGTAATTAGTGGGACAGCTCGTTCCAGTCGAGGTTAGTTGGTCTTGACAGTGTACCAAACTTTTGTCCCTATTGTTCTGCAGATTTATTCTATTTCACTGTTGTTTCTGGTGAAATAAGGAAGGATCCTGGCTCAGTTACCAGTGATTGTCAAAGCTCTCTTGCCACTTCTGTTTTGATGTGAAGGCACCCAAAGAGAGCAGAGGTAATGATGCAGATGCTGGTCCAGCTTTCGGTTATTGAGTGGCTTGCTTGATGATACTTCAGGATTATCAAGTGCCCTGAAACTGGAACTGTGGAGATAAAAGGACTCCACAATCCTTCATGCAGTGTGATCAATTATATATTCATTTATCTTTTTAAGCTTGAAGCAGGTTCAGTAGTTTCTTTTCTGTCGACTCACAACATCCCTCGGCTTCTATTTGTGCTCTCTTCACCCGTTTTTGCTTCACTTCATCCTGTGCTCCCTCGCTTTCATTTGTCACCATCAAAACTCTCCCTCTTCTCATCTTTCCTTCCGTTGGTCTGAATGCGTCTTGCAAAGCTCTGCCTCATACTCGCTTTTTTCTTCTCTTTCACTCTCTGTTTTCATCAGATGATCTCTCTTCTCTGTACTTCACATCTCCCTCCCTCTCTTCCTCTCTCCTCATCCCCTCCCTCATCACTGTGCTGTCTCCTCCTCCCTCCCCTCCTGTTTCCTTCACCTGTACCCTCCCATCATCCCCCCTTCCTCTCGCTGATTTGCTCTCCCTCTTTGCCCTTCACCCCCTCCCTCGGCATCTCTTCGCTTGGCTCCATCTTTCCTCGCCTCCCTTTTTGTCTCTCCCCTAGTTTCTTTCTGTCCTTTGCCACCCTCCCCTTCTAATCTCCTCCGTCTCCTCTCTAGTCTCCCCTCTCCTCCCTCCCCTCCCTCTCCTGCCAGACCTTTGCATATTTCAGACAGTCGGCATGACCACAGAGGAGCGTCAGAGATGGTCACAGAGTCTGGTCGACAGCGCTGTGCAGTAAATCCCTTGCTGACCTCCTGCTGCATTTAAATTCTCTAATCTAGTGACAAAAGGAACGAGGCGATGAGCTGGCTGCCTTAAGGGAAAGGTCAGATTGCTAACTAATCTGCCCCCCCTCCCCTTCCAGTCGTCCCCTGACGGTGCTCTCCGCTCTGAAAAAAATCCTGCTGTGTCATTGCACTCATGTCTGGAGGTCACTGTACTCCGCAGAGCGACTGCACAAGTTTTGTGTAGCAATTAATTACCATCACCGTGACCGGCACATATGGGCCTATTATCATAAGGCCTCATGGGAGGATATTTCCTGCAACCATTATTCTGTGGGAAGTGACAGGGAACGTTTTAAAATGCCAACAGGCTTTTCTTTCACTCCTTTGTTGGTCCTTAGTCAAGCCTGAGATGAGCAGATAGGGTTTGCTGGATATTTTTAACAACATGCGTGCCTTACAGATACAGATACATACAGAGAGGACAATGTTCAGAGCAGGTGGGAGGACAAGTATCCTTTTCTCAAAAGCATCTTCAGTCTAAGATGATGCTGAAGCCATCGTATCCTTTCCCTTTACATCTACAGCGTGTTTCTGAAAAGCCTGGCGAACAAAATGTCACCTTGAGAAACGGCGCGGATTAACGAGTGTTTGGCTTCCAGCTGCATCACCTGCACAAGTAGATAACTGAGAAACACCTCTGATCATCTGGTTCAAGATTCTATGTTATTCATGGTCTGTGTTTTTCAGCCTGCTTTTCCCACACACGACTCAAACTGTGTAACCACTCTGGACATGATGTGGAAGACTACAACACTGATGGTGGGGGGGGTCTTTTGAGAAAATCATCAATAAAATAAATCATATATGTCCCCACAGATCAAACCACTTCTGTAAACTGTAAACAGGGTTACAGCAGGGCAGGCAGTAGAGCAAGGACTGCTGCCATAAATACTGTATGGCCAGTGATATAAGTTATTTATATAAATACAGTAGATGGTTTATGTACAGCCTCTGCCTCCTACAAATGTATATATACAACTAAACTGCCACAGCAGCTACAGTTTATATCTGTTTGGAGTTAGCACAGTATGATTATTAATATTCAGAATATTATCATTATAATTTGTTGATGCTGCTTCTGTTCTGGAGGCAGACAGAGGCGGTGCTCGTTCACAGTGCTCCTAAACGCACCACATTCACTCTCATGTATCATACACATGCAGTTTTCTGTGTAGTATTTATTGTATTTTGATATGATAAAGGAGTACAGACAGTTACATTGGCAGGTTACCTCCACTGAAATCAATCCATCAACCTTTCCAGCTCTTCTCTCTCTGCTGGTCTCTGCTGCTTTGGGAGATAGAAAGATTTAAAACTGCTAGAATCAAGTTTATAGCAAACACTTTTTAAACCTTTATCAGTAAATAAGGCCAGACTGGAACATTCCTAACTCACGCCTCAAGTCCCACAGGAATAATTAATACCTGGGGAAAATAGTTGATTTTAATCTGCTGCGATCCTGTAAAGTGAAAATAGCAGCCCAGATGACTCGCCATATTCAGGTGAAGATAAGAGTCGGATCGTTTTTAGCCTGCGGGAAATCATTTTCTTCTTCTTTTCAACGAGCAAACTTCAGGTTCAGGTCACTCTTTTCTGAATTCTGTAGAGTCTGGACTTTAAAACAGCTGTAAGTGTTTGTCAGTTTTATTATCGTGTGCAAACGTTTTATATGAACTTCTTTATTATAATCATGCTGGAATGGCGTTCCCCCGCCTCCCCCGCCTCCCCCGCCCACCACACCTCTGATCAGAGGTATCAGGGATACTTTTAATTTCATGAGCTCCTCACAAATGCTCCCTCCAAGTTAATTTCCCAACCGAAGCACCAGAATAAAGCTTTTTGTTTCTTCATTTAAATGATTTAGTTTTGTTTGTGACTGGAGTGGCAGCAGTGTGGATTCAGAGCTCATGTCTTTGTTTTTGTTCCGCTTTGTTGCCTTTTTCTCAGAAACACCGTTTCCCTGCATCCCCCCGTGTCCCGGCTGAGAATCTCTTTCTCTCTCCTCCTCTCGCCATATTTCATTTTTCACTCTCTCCTTCTTCTCCATTTTTCACTCTCTCCTGTTCTCCCTCTCGTTCTCGGCCTCTCTGCTTTCCTTCCTGTATTGTTGGCACTGCTAACAGGCTTTTTGGAAGTGGCCTTCAGAAGCAGCTGGATCGCCGCCGGGAGCCTTTGGAGAGCTGCCAGGCCGTCATATGCCCCTCTCCACTTTATCCTCCTCTGCCTGCCCACCTCTGCCTCTCCTCCTCTACACATTTTAATCTCTTTTTTCTCCCCGCCACCATTCATCCATCCTCTCCCTCTCCCACTCTCAGCCTCTTTCTTCACTTATCTCCCCACTTCACTCTTCTGCATCTCTTCACTTGTCAGACTCTCCCCTCTATCTCCCATCTTTTCATCTCTCGCTGCTCCCTTACTCCACAGTCTGTCATGCTGTAAAATCACTGCTCAATCTTTCTGGAACATTATACTATCAAAAACAAAATGGGGGTTTCATGAAGCTAAACTGGGATAGCTTTCAGCTAGAAGCTCTTTCTTATAACTTTTGCTGACTTGTTTTTCTAAACACAACCAAATGCCACAGTTGTCCAACAGAAAGAAAGTTCTTTATGCCTCCAACACTCTGTTTACTTCAACACTCTGTCTCTCCAGCTTCCTCTTTCTCCTGCTTTGCCATTTTCTATCTGGTCTTATAATCAGAATGAGCCACATTTCAAATCAGGTCTATCCCCAGGTCTCTTTCAGACCAGGTCTGTCCGTCCTTGGGCGCCTTTCAGATTTGGCCTATGTTTTTAAAAATATATTATGAACATCTGTTTCAGGTAGGTTTTGGATCAGGTCCAACCTCTGCATCCTGTGATTCACAGTGTGTCACATACAAGATGTTCTGTCAAGATATTATTAACAAACAAACATAAATCAAAACTTACAATGAAAGCTGTTCTATTAAAGGAGAATTCCACCTATTTTCCATGTCAGTGCTGAACACAGTACTGTCTGCAGCTCTGTGCCTTACAGGAGAGTTGAACCTGCGTGTTCATTAACACAAAACAAATGTGGACCAGAAAAAAGGAAACATAATAAATGATCAAAATAAAAGTTGAGGAACTCTGTCATTACCTGTGTCTGTTACCTGTGTTATTTAATTAAAGGAGTTCAAAGTTGGTTTCATGTGATTTTTTGTTGTTTGACATTTTGAAAAAGCAGAGCTTCTTTGAAATGTGACAATAAATTTGGCCTCATCTCAGCTGTTAAAAATGCGCTGATGGGAACCGTGAGTCTCTGAGGGGCTTCCAAGCTGCAGAAATGTCACAAAACATCCCAAAAACTTGTTTACTTCAGGTAGCGAGGGGATAAAAATCCTCAGTTTGATGCATCAACCTGCAACTCATGCAGAAGGTTTTTGGCAGCTCCTGTTCCGTGGTGCAATCTGCGCTAAAATGTGTTTCCTAACGCAACGTCTGGTAATCAGTGACCTCAGGCAGACACGCAATCTGTCAGCCAGCGTTCGTCTTTAAAGGTCTGCCTTCTTTTCCTTTCTTTTCTTTTTGCCAGATCCCCTCACAACAGTTTCTTTTCCCTCCACATCTCTTACACCCTATGCTAAAATGTCACTCCTCTTATTTTGTGTATTTGCTCCTTCTCCAGTCCTCTCTGCCATCACTATTGACAGTCGCTGTCTTCAGAATCATTAGCATGCTAACACGAGTAATATTTTCCATCCCTGCACAAATTATTTCGAGGTGACTCTGAGCAAAGCCCTTAATCCCAAAGTGTTAAAAATATATATTCACTGTCAGAACGTTTTTAAGAAAAGTGTGGAAACTGATGAAATATGAAGCAGGTTCTTGCTGGAAAACACAGAGTCCTCAGTCAACTCCCTGCTAGAATAAAACTAAAAAAAAGAAAAAACATGGATCTTCCAGGGCATGTGCACACTCTTACACGAACCTAAAAACAGACATGTAAGGTGAATATTAAATGTAGGAGTGACTTGTCAATATTCACATCCCTGGGGAGAATCATGGTTCCAAGTTTTGGAGAAAAAACCCTCTAAACATTCAAAGTGTGAGTGTATTTTTGTGTCTTTAGCTGCTCATCTCAAATATGTGAAGTTAAACACAAATAATTCTGCATGTGAATGCAGGCACAGTATTTATTTACTTATTTTTACTTTGGATGACCTTGTCAGAATGATTCTTTTCTTTTCCAGGATGGAAACCTTACAGACACTGTGTAGAACATCAGTTACCTCTATGTCCTCTTTAAGACGTTCTTGTTGCAGTTTTAAAACCTTGCGTTGCTTCCTTGTCTGACTCTACATGAAAACATTTTAACTGATTCTACTTTTTTGGAGAAAAACATCCTCAACATGACGTTCAAGGAACAGACCAGTCACACTGAGCCGTTCTGACAGCGCTGAGAGCAGGAATGAATTAAGGCAGTTTCATACTGTTGTTGACTGCTCCAGCACGCCATGTAACGCTTCAAACAGCAGCTCATGCTAGCAGTGCCTAAATTTCATAAATGAACACAACAAACCTGTTAATACAATCTCAGGCTCATAAAAAATACATCTTTCATATTCGATTCATGGTGACTGTGGGAGGAAGGTGAACCAGGTGAACCAGGGCTCAAACCCAGAGCCTCTTGCTGTGAGGCGACAGTGCTAACCACTGCAGCACCGTGCCGCCTGTGATCAGTATAACAGAAAAAAACAACAGCTCCTGGATGTGTGGGAACATGAAAGCTGGTTGAATACTCTTTAAACAGAGCAAAATAAAATAAAGAGAATCCTAAAGATGAGTCTGCTGTTTGGCATTCAAGCAGGAAATCTCTGCTTCACATTCACTGTTAGTGGCCAAGTTACCATCCGACACTGGAAATGATGCAGTGACATCTTGGTCCTTATTATTCTATTAGTCTGTGGGTGATATTGGAACACAGGGAGGACTCTGCTCTCTGCGTTCGCTCTCCTCAGGGTGGAGGACTAATCCTCAGATTGGGGGCTCGGCTGACCCAAACCTGACTCCTGGTCTTTGTCCTCAGACTGAAAATAATCTAACCAGCCTCCTTCTCTTTCAGTTCTAACAGCAGGAGTGGCGATAAGCAACCAGACAAATGAACACGCTGAGATGCTGCTACAGATGCTGCGTTCATGCACAGCGCAGCTGACACGCCTGCTACTAAACCTCTCTTTCCCGTTAAAGTCATTCTTTTTATTTTGCAGTCTGCTGGCAGCAAAGCAAGCCAAACATGTACAAGCCGACAAGTCAAGTAACACGACAGCGTTTGTTATTGTTGCTGGCGTAGCCTCTCTGTGCACTTCTATTCAATTTTTTAAAAAGCCATTTTCTGTTTTCTTGCTTTAGGAAACACCTGTGAAATCAGTCTAACCGCCCCGGTAACATGACAGGATGTGCCAGAGTATAACCGACTGCTCCGTGCCTTTGTATTTATTCACACCACTCAAACAGAGCCAACAGGAAGAGGCTCCAATCACACTCTGAGCAGAAGCTGCAGAGGCCTGAGCTCAGGGAAGGCACCTGTGCTTTTCTGCTCTGCTTCACTTCGTTAAAACACTGTGACAGAAAGCAGCCCAGCCCATTTACTTAAGTACTGCACTCTAGCATAATTCTGATGTACTTTGTGCATCTACACTTTATGTCACACAATACTTCTATTTCACTGTGTTTCAGAGGAAACACTTCATTAATCTCCAGACATCTATTAGATACTTTTCTGTAAAACTTCTTCAAGCAAGAAAATGTAAGAAAAAGGTTCAAAAATACAGTATAGTTATTAAACACTATGTAACTGCTACAGTTGGGACGCTCCAGCTATGGGTTGGTTTTTTTTTTTTTTTGATAATATAATCAGAGTATTGAAGAATTTACAGGATCCAGGATCTGAATACACTGCGTACTGCATCTACTTGAAAAGGTGGTGTCAAATACGGTTCATGTGCATGCAGGTATGGTTCACATCAGGTGTACCTAAACACGGAACAGTACTAATGTGAAAGCTGACCGGCAGCGATCGTATGAAACAGTCACACCTAATATGAAAATGTCTTCAGCGTTCCCAAAATCAAAACCAGGCCAGATGAGGTAGCTTTTAGTTTCTGTGCTCCCCACCTGTGGAACAAGCTTCCTGAATACCTGAGGTCTGATAGACAGCTCATTTAAATCAGGACCAAAGTCACTGTTTGCTGTAGCTTACAAATAAGTTACATACAAATTAAATCTCCTTCTATGTATTTGTTTCCTCTTATCGTCTTGTCTCCAATTCCTCCTTAATGTCTTATTTCTAATGTATTTCTATGCTTGTATAAAGCACTTTGAATTGCCTTGTGTACGTATGGTGCTACATAAATAAACCTGCCGTGCTTTACTTTCTGTCAGACTGAAAGTGTTGGAGAAGAACTTAAAGCTGGGGATATTTTCCTTATTGTCAACAAATCCCATGAAACGCCCAAAATAAACACAGAACTGATCCTGCTAAGTGTTGTCTGTGCAGCTAAAGCCTGACTTATCTTATTCCTCTGTGCCACAGAGCTCTATTGTTCAGTAACTATTAAAAACACATTAGTAAGTCACACTGGGTTCCTTCATTGCCATACACTGTAGTTTATTATTCACCAAATATGTATCAATCCTCAGCTGAAAGTAGTCCCCAGCAAAGTGGTATCACACTGTACTTTACACTCTAGTGGACTTGCATTACAGGAACAAACACACACATCAACCTTCATGCATGCGCATATTACAGGGTGAAACACACACACTTACCTCAGTGTGCTGATTCGGAGTTTCTGACAGGGTCCGGGGGGATTTCTCTAATCACCTGAGATGAGGAAGGAGAAAGATACGGTCAGCATGTGAGGGATGGGCGGCCTCTAAGCTGATCATCTCCTCCCAGGCCTACATTATTATTTCCCAAGTTTCTCCAATTAGGGAGTGCTGATGTGGGATCAGTGCACAGATCTCCTACAGTCATCGCTTTCATTACAGAGAGAAAAGGCAGGACCGCGAAGAACCCAGGGACCGGATCAGCAGAATTCCTCAAAAAATCCTTCACAAATGAAGTTTCACGGAGCTCTGGAGGTGGTTTCAGCTCTCTGAGCCCTCGTTTCAGCCTAAGTTGTGCTGTGTGCACTTCTGTTGTGTTTTCATGTTACGTCGATGTGGTTTTGTCGTTTGGCAACGTTGCAGCCAGCGACTAAATATTAAAAAAGTGAGATACCAATTCATCACCCGCGGTGACGTCACTGTTGTGTTGATGCTGCTTTATTTAATAAAAGCCATTAATAAACACTGTACCCTCACTGTTTAATTACACACTTTACCTGGCTTCTCGTTGTTGGTTGTTTCATTGGTTCTAATAGAAAAGATGACGACAAGAAGCTGGTGACAACATATAATGTGAGCAGCTAACGTAATGCTGAAGATGCATTCTTTAATGTACACAACTAAAGGAATGAAATATGTTTTAACACTGAGAGTAGTTCCAGCAGTAATGTTCAGAGTCGACAGTTTATTATGACATTGGACAATAAATGAACCACATTAATACATCACAAGTGCTTATGTCAACATTTTCATGACTTCTTTGAGAGTCCAAATTAAAAACTGAATTACATCAAGTGATTTTTCTGTTCAATGCAAAAATGATCCGCTGTCATACAGCAGTCTGTGATAAGACCAGGCGAGAGCAGGAACATGAAGCACAGTGGCCTCATCAATGTGCAACAGGTGCCAAAAGAGGATCAATAAAATAAAATCAAATCTGGTAGAGAAGACGCAGTGAAGCAGATTCACAGATTGATCTGAACCATTTAGAACCTAAACAGAGCCACGTCATCAGCTGAGCTTATTGGAGCTTAACTGTCCTCATCTTCATGTCTTCAAGTTTAAATTGATGTTTTCTACTTTTTCCCCCGACTGTCAACAGGTTTGGCTTTTTGTCTAACGCTGTTAATAAATGCAGTTTAGAGCAGGCTGGAGACACGTTGCAGTGCAGTTTAAAAGAGGATAAGCAGCAGCTGTATACTGTGGTTCTGTAGTGACATGACGATGTAGTGAAGCTGAGCCACAACATTTTCCATCAGCACATCCAGTGTCAGTGTGCACAGAGTTATTGACACACCTTGCCTGAACCGTAATGATTCTGCTTTAGGTTGGGGAGTAAAAGTACAGTTTAAGGCATTAGCGGCTCAGCGGAGTGGAGCCGCGCGACATATGGAGGCTTAAAAATGTGGATGTATCAGCAGCTTTTACTCAACGGCACTTTGAATCTAAGACTTATCAAGTGTGAAAAGGGGTGAATGTTTGCAACAGCCTGTGTGTGTATTTGCATATGTGTCTACATTAAATATCAGTGAGCGAGGTCACGGTGTAACTCTGCTCCTGAGAAACTGATTGGATGCTATAATACACAGCGATAAAGGCTTTAATGTCAGTTACAGGGACCTGTATCAAACTGAAGGGAATCAGCCCAACAGGAAAAACAAGAACCTCCACTCCAGCATTTTCACAATCACTGTGCTAAAATACTTTTAGTTTGAGTAACATTACGCCCCATCATCAAAAAATTCATGGTATCCTTCATCACAGCAATTAGTCTGCTGTAGCATAACAATTATGTGCTCTGAGATATTTAATGCAAACTGACAAAACAAGCATTTCCACAGTGATGATGAATATTTGGAATTGTAATTTACAGTTGTTGAAGGCTACCAGAACATGCTGCCAATGTAAAATAAACAGAGACAGCCTCTGTGTGGGAGCTCCACGCTAATTCATTCAGAATGAGAAGCAATTTAAAAACAAAACATACATTTAACCTTTGTGTAACTCAAGCACACAACAACTGCAGAGTGACTCAGTGATGAAAACAACTTACATTGTGTTCACTCACTCCCAAAGAGAAAAAGAAGAGCAGAGGAGAAAGGTTTCTTCACTTTGAAGGGAACAGATGCAGGTAGTAAAAATGATGAAGTTAAACAGGAACTTCCTCACAGTCATCAGAGCAAAAGAAGCTGCTGGCACGGCAACAATAACAAGACCTGGCACTTCAGTCATAGGAGGCAAAATTACTGGAGCCACTTCAGCCATTATGAGAGATCCTTGCCTTTCATACTCGTGAAGCGGTGAGCGAGCTTACCTCCACTTCCTTGATGTGATTGGATTTTTATCTTTTCAGAAACAGTATTCATTCTCCACATGTGGCTCAGGACCATCCTGCTGACAGAGACTGACTCCCGATGTCACTTTTGTTAATTATTTCTTTTCTATTCTGTGTGGAGAGCACAAGAATACAGCAGCCATTACACACACCGCCGCCCAATTACAGCAGGAATGTGAATTAATGAGCAGGTCAGGGCAGGTTAATGAAGGGTGGCGCTGATCTGCTGAGGGCTGAAACTAAAAATTGTATCCTCTGTCCGAATCAAGTTTCACGGAGGCAGCTGCTCCCTCTGAGTCGCTATTATCATGTTAGTGCTGTCTCGTGTTTTTGTGCTATCACTCTTTAAATTATCATGCAGCGCTGAGCGGCTGCAGTGAGGGCGGGCATTGACGTGTCATATTTTATAGGCCGCTGTCAGCCCGCGGGGCCGTAGCCTCCTGAACACGACTTCATTTTCACCGCTTCATGCAAAGAAAATGAAATAAAGCAGTTACAGCAGGAAGAGGCAAAGAGGCAGGAATGAGCGAGTGACGTTCAGAATAATTACTAATGGATGTGTTTATTTGAGAAGGGTTTTACAAGTAGTCCAGTGGCTGTATATCAGTTTAGAGGGGAACTATCACAGCCTTGAGATGATTTAATATCCTGAAAATGCCCTGTGATATCCATCCTGTATGTGTGAACACAAAACAGAATTTTAATAGCAAACAACTGAAGAAAATTGCCCATGGTGCATCCTAATACAATTTATTTGTACAATTTATTTATTTGCTTACTTATTGATGTCAGTTTCTTATCATCCCAGGCAAACACAGAGACAGCACATATACAAAGACATCTGTCAAACAGAATCCTCGTTTAACAGAGTTGCTGTTAATGATCATGTGGCTGCACGTTAATATACAGAAGAACAGAAACCAAAAGCATCAGCAGATTTTTTAGATGTCTCATTATGTGTTCCTCCACCCAGGCTATGTTCAGTGTCTGCTAGGGTTATCAAAAGCTGCTATGCTGAGCCACTGACTAATCAGGTTATGTGTGTGTTCTGTACGTACATCTCAGCACATGGACTGGACTGTGTCTGAGTGTATTCTCATTGTGATACAAGGTGAGAAGGATGTAACTGTCCAGCAGTCAGCGAGTTAAAACTGCATTAATCAATACTTCTCATATCAATAATGGATGAAATGACTGTAATGTGGTAAGCTGCTGTTTGTATCGATGAACTCAGAGAATGATCGTCTGACTCTGCTGTTGCTCTCAGCTCTGTGGAGATGTGTCTATATATCATCTTTCAGCTCACTGTTTTGGTTTAACAGCAGGCAGCAGTTCTCACAGAGGAAGCTACGCTTCTTACCCAGCACCAGGAAACCTGCATCTTAAACTAGGCTAAACAGACTTTTATTTTCCTTTCACCTGCAGATGAACTATCCTGTGCTCACTGGATCAGACAGTAAGTCTTGTCCAAACCTTTTTCATCCAGTTGTGTATCTATTTTTTGCAGTGTGGTTCTGCTTTTCTAGAACTTTCTGCAAAGTAAATTCAACCAGATGAGAGAGAGCTGCGTTAAAACCTCAAGCACCGGCTGTACCTTTTCTTTAAAAATGCCCACGCTCCTCTAGCATCCACAGGTTCATTGTACTGGTACAATAAGCAGGTTAAATGGCACCTGTTCTGTGTATCACTAACTGTCTGATCTTTTAGCCCTCGTACTACGATCAAAGTAAGAATATGTTAGCTGTGAGCTGGATGTCAAAGAAGGGTCAGGGAACCCAAACATCCACAAATCCTCAGATTCAACTGAAAGACAAACAACTGCATAACAGAAACAAACCTGCAAAAGTAATGAGCTGAAAGAGAAAATGTTTCCAGTGGGAGACTCTGCGTCTGCAGGGGAGGATGTGATTCAAACTGACAGACGGCTGTTTAACCAAAAAAACAAAAAAAAAACAGACTCTTTGGGGAAAATGAAGGCTTCAATTTCCTGCAGCGGCTGACGGCGCACAGGGCTCAAAAGGACTCCGAAACTCTGAACACTGCAAATATCCTGCGAGAGGCCGGCTGAGAAATGAGCTACTGCAAACCAATCAAGCTGCACTGAACCAACATGCTCAGAGCTTTTCAGGAGGAGAGGGGAGGCGATCATGTCTGCTGCACACACATGAAAGGACACCTGATATCAGAGATGGGAAAGGCACTGAGCACAGGCCTGGTTGGCTTTTCTTTTCTTAATACATTTACACTTTGCAGTTTCTTTTCTCTCTGGCAGAGAAGAAGTGAAACTCAGAGACAGGGACTGACAGAGTGGGACGGTTCACAGCCTCACACTCGACACCAGGAGATTCTATCTGTTCTTCATTTTAACCTTGACTGACTTTAATAATTACTGTAAGAGGCATAAAGGATACATAAACTAATGAATACTTGTACTGCGTACATTATACACTTGATATACTCCACATGTCTGTCAGTGTAAAAAGAATGAAGTCTGTCTGGAGGAGAAAGAGAAGAACGGTAGAGGAAATCAAAGGAACAGAAAGAAAGAAGGAGGAGGGCAGAGGAGAAAGATTAGAAAGGAAATGAAGACGTATTGTTTGTGGTTGTCTTCACTGAGAAGTGTAAATAAGTAGCCATGCCATTTTCACTGACACTTCCTTTGTTTTCATGTCTGTCCTGATTTCCTTTCACCCTGTTTTGAGCTGCTGTCCTCTCCCATCTGCACTTTGCTAAGATTTCCATCCTCGTTACTCCATCCCACAGTTTTCCATCTGTTCCCTCCATCTAAACCTTTATCTCTTTCTCTCCCATCCCCCAATTTCTTGGTCACTCTCGATCGCTCCCTCTCTGTTTCAGCTCCACAGACTCCCTCTCCTCTCCTCCTCTCTCTCTCTCTCTCTCTCTATCCATCCCGTCTCCAGCTAAGAAAGATTAAAGTGGAGGCAGAAGTCGCGTTAATGGCCATCAGCTCATCCTGTGCTGGCAGTTTCACCGTCTGCACCGCCTACCTGCTTAATTAGTCGAGAGGCGAACCTCTGGCAATGAACCTGACACTAACTGCACACTCACTCACACACACACACACACACACACACACACATCCTTGTGCGTTCAATATGTCCTTATGAGGACCTTGATCTGACTATATTGTTTCACGATTCTGCCATACACTATACAGTAATAGTCTCTAATATTTACAGATTCAATGAGTGTGGGTCACAGAGACATATTTCAAATAAAAATATTAGAAAAAGTTACATAGTGTAGCTTCAACCTACAGTAACTGTCAGTGGTATAAATGAGGTGTGTTAGCATGCATGCCAAAGTAGACAGAGATTTAAATGAACACAGGCATTCATTTTAGTTTAGACACATCTTGTTGTTTACTAAAGAAACTCTGAGCTGAACTAAATCACCAAAGTCATTAAGAGTCGTCCTCTAGGAAATCCATATTGAATCGACATACTTCACTGTCGTCATAGTATTGGACTGACCGACCACTATGCTGAAACATGGCAGTTGAGCGAGTTAATAGAGATGAATGAAAGCTGATCTAGGATCTGTATCCATTCAGACACCACAGAGTGAAAACTGAGAACAGAACCAATGGCTGCAAATTCACACAGATGTTGTAGATGCTTCAAGGTTTTCACCTCAGCCTGTTGCTCCTGTATACCTGGTCTGTACGTCTGACAAACCACCACTTGACTGGGACATTTCCAGATGCTGGGCTATTGTCCACACACCTGTTCAACCTGAAGCCACATCTGTGCCTGGACCATGAAGCAAGGACATACTGAAATAACCTGAGATTTACAAAAATGTCTTCACTCATTTCACTTCACTCAGCATGAGTCCTCACCAAAATAGGAATGCAGTTTCATGCCTCCACATCCAGCAGGCATTCACCACTATTTCCTAATTAGTTCACAGAGCCTGTAGGAAGAGTGGGTGAGTTATTAACAGCCATCTCCCCCACACTTACAGCCTGTTAATGAGTAGGATATCTGATAGATATGCCAGCATTATGTTCATTATCTTAGAGTTTTATCATCCTTTATATAATTCTTTCACCTAAATTTGGCTTTTGGTTTTAATTTATTTCTCTGTTACGTGTAGGAACAGAGCTCACACAGTGTCTTAACGAAGAGAAGAGTTTAACCTTGCCGACAGAATGATCAGCGAGGGACAGTTTAAAAACTTTTACTGCGACTCTGTTATCACCCTGTTAAATCGAGGCGTTGTGGCAAATAAGAGCTGAGGAGGTGGAATGTATAAATCCTCAGAGACATCAGCCTTGACAAGACAAATTCTGCTAAATATTCCTTTCAACACAGAAATGAAATGTTTTATTCAAACTGCAGGTATTTTTCAGCAGCTGGTTGGACCTGGTCTGGATCACATTTACATGTGGTGTTCCTGGTAGACGCAGGTTTTGCTTTTTTCATGGTCACCCCATTGTTGCACATCTCACTGTGCTCAGATAATTAAGAGCAAAGAGCAGAGTTTTCAGATTGGATTTACTGCTACACCTCTGCTGTTGATGCTGACATTTGTCCCATTTTTACCTGTTTGAATGTTTAATCTGCACATGGGGTGTTTGATTTTACTTCCTCTGAACAGCTGGCTGAGTGGTACCTTAAGGAATTCTATTGTCTGAGTCTTCATTGTCTTTTTTAATGAGTGCCCTGTGTTGTGTGTTTCCACATGATGTGTCCGCAAATCAAATCTCCCCAGTGAGACATAAAAGTCCTGAACAGAACTGGACCCTGATGACGTCCCCTGCACAGTCACTACAGGAACATACGGTACATGTGTGATCTTGTAAATCCTGAGCCGTCAGAGAGGCTCCTCTGTGTGAGGACAGGGATAATAAACCTTCTGGGCTCCTTCAGCTCTCACAGCTCTGATGACTTATTACCAGCTGTATCAAAGCTGAATGCTGCGCTACAGCTCCGCAGAGGCGAGGCTTGACTGGGTTTATGACCACACGGTGTGTGTGTGCGTGAGTTCTTATAGAGAGTGTGTGCTCGCGAGCGTTTCTCTGCACGTCTGCATGTCTGAAGAGCAACTACGGAAATACAGGATTCACATAAAACCAATTTCAGCTATCTCTCCATCTTCTACTGCTCTTTTTCTGTCTCATTGATCTCTAATTCCTCACACACACACACACACACATCATATCATGTAGCATGGACAGAGGGCATGTGGTGCAGTGGACTCACGAGAGAAAAGCCATAAATTCAGTTTTCCCTTGACCTTTTCCTGGAAATAGAAATACCTCTTAAAAAAGAGGACATGTCACTGTATTACCTATTGTGTGTTTGTCCGGTTGCTTGTGTGTTTGCGTGTTTGTGCATGGGAGGGGGAGCCAGAGTCCATCTGACTTATTCACCCTGCAAAAGTTCTCAAGTCTGTTCCATTTCTTGCTTGAAGTAAAACCATCTGCCTGCTGTCTACACTGACCTGTGACTCCAAGCTTCACAACACTAAGAACACTAAAACTTAAGGCTCTGAGTCATTCATTACACAGCACTGGAACGTATCAATGACACATTAAAATGTCAACAGTTGGGCTAAAGATGCTAAATTTGTCCCATCCACTGTGACGGAGGAAAGGTCAGAGGGTCGATAAAATCCAAAGGGTCTATCTTCATGTAAACATGAATATGCTCAGCAAATATAAAACATCTGGAGTGCAGGTTCATCCTCTGGGTGGTGTGAATGTGTTCAGCAAATTTCATGGCGATTTGAGAGATTTCAATATTTCTTGTGTACGTGCTGAATCCACGTGTGCTCAGCTACTGAATCCTTGTATCTTTAAAGTCAGAAGATCTGAGATACAGCGAAAAAACACAGATGAAGGGAAGTGCAACAATCCCACATTCATACTAATTTCAAATTTCAAGGCAGTCTCAGACAAGATATATTCCTCTGAACCAGTGTTGGACCGTCACACCAACCAACTTCACAATCCCCCACTGTGCAGCAGAAGGACACTTCATCACAAATCAAAAGGTCAGTCTGAAACAGAGAGGCACCCCCTGACTACTAATTGACACGCTGTAGAGTTGCCTTGTTTGACTTCTGATGCTAGTTTATGGTCTCTAGTGAGATTCTTCATCAACAAGAGCTGACATGTTGAAACTTTAAAAGAGTACTGTTGAGGCAGAAAACACACACAGTGTGTTACAGTGTGCTGTTTGGCTGCTAAGGTCGAGGAGGTTAAATTTAGCAGAGAGGTGTGTAATTGATTATTGTTGCTGTCAGTTTAACTCTGATCAGCTTCGGTATTGATCGTGTGTATACACGTGAGTACATATCAGATGAGTTTGTGTGTTACCAACAGCAGAATAGTGACTACAAGGGCAAAAACAATCCCTCATGTGTGCTAACAGCAAAGGTTAAACATTAAGATTTGACAAAAGATTAACCTTCAATCTCCTCAAGCTTCTCAGACACAAACACAGACTCATAGACTCATGAGTCAGCGTCCGCTGGCAGTTTGATGGCTGCTAATCTGCTCTGAATAGACAGTGACAGACAGAGATAGACTGGCCGAGAGAAGGGAAGGAATGTAAAAACTGAGATATGACGGAGGACAAGACGGAATGATGAGTAGAGGGCTGGAGAGATAATGGCAGGAGGCTGGAGAATGAAATGATGAGCAGAGAGGCTGTGTGAAGAAAGAGACATGAGTGGAGAGAGCAGAGTAAAAAGGAAATGAAGAGGCTTCTCCATTTCTTCCGCTGAGGAGATTAACACAGAGACACTGCAGCTCCCTCTCCATTCAACAGTCAAAATCCTGTCCCAATCCCTGCACGGCATTGTGGGAAACTTAGTGCGTAGGTGGTTGACACAGCCCTCTTCCTCTTGCAGTGACCTTTAAGATGTTCAACTCTCATCTGGTCTGGCGTGACATTTTCACGTCCAACAGTATCACTAATGCCAACTACCACTGCTGTTATTAACCACTGATATGTTAATGCTGCTAATTGTTATTGGCTGCCAGTGGCCACTGCTTTATAACAAGCTGAAAAGCACACCTCTCCTGTCAACATAAATCTGCTGCGCTCAGAAAGAGGAGAGGACACTGGTCACCTGTGGAATTCACTGACCAGGTATCTCAGACATGCACAGCCTCCACAGAGTCCAAGACCCAGCAAAGGAGTATGTTAACTGGTCTCCAAAAACTGAGAGAACCACCTCTGGGCCTGTATCTATTCAGTCCTGATGATTACAGCCTATGAAGGCACATTAAGTTATGTGTGTCATTATTCAGTGTAGTTTTCAGTAAATATTTAATGTTGTTTGCAGATTTAATGTTCGAGAAGAGCAATCACTGTCAGGGAAAGAGGCTGACATTCAGCAAAGGTCATGAACTGGATTTGAATCCTCAACCAAAAAGAAGCCCCTTATATTTCTACTATTGATTACGTCTATTAAATCAACTTGGGTCGAGACAGAACGGTGTCAAAGAAAGGACAAAAGACTAAAGAGCATTTTCAAGCCTTGAAATTGAAAAAAAAAAAAACAATACAGCGCATTCCCACAGTTCTACCAACTGAGTCTATTCAGTGATGGTGAAACATGTTGTGCAGCTGGTGCTCCCAGGCTTGCCAAGCTAGCTTCGCCTTCTGCTATCACTGAAGCCAAAATGAGGCCTGCCTGCTCTGCACTCAGAGGTTTGCATTCCTATGAATGCAACTTATTTCAGATGCCAACATTTATCTGCTGAAAAAAAGAGGCAAAAATATTTGAAATGAACGCCTGTGGAGCTCTGGCTGCAGCAAGTGTGAGGGTATTAGAGTGTTATCTGGGTTTAAAATACATCCAGGGGGGAACCCAGCATCTGAGCGGGAGGGGGAGGAGGAGACCGTGCAAAGAGAAACTCCGGGGCAGATAAATGTTTAAAATGCTGACAAAATGTTATTTGTTGACATTTACCCACAGAGGGCCCCAGATGTTTCAAGCACGACAGGGTAGCATTCACCAGATTTCTGACTAATGCCGGGGGGGGGGGTGATTAAATACTGTCTTCAGTAAAGGGCACAGGCCACTGGTCCAGAGACCTGCAGCTAGTGCACATGAAGCCATCAGCCAACTCTTCCTGCCAACAGTGAGTCTCATATGAAGACTGGAATATACAGAACAACAGGATCCGGCCACGTTGTCACAGTGTAATATAGATGAAGGACCATGTGTTTGTACTTACTACATGATGTTTGTTTTCAGTGATGGGCTCCATGCCAGATTATGCTGTCCTAAATTCTTGCTGCGACCAATCATCATTCACGTTCTCGCATGTCGTCAGGAGCACGCCAAACCAACACGCGCTCCGTCATCTTAGTGGTCAACGTTAAGGAAAACGTATGTTGGTTGGATTCGCTGATTGGGCCTTAGCCATCTTCTGTTTGGGAGGGGAGGTTATTTTGCCCTAACCAATCAGCAGTGGATGCTTTCATTTGGCACCCATCCTGTTTCTGGCCACCTGGTGAATATAAGTCCAGTATTCACTCTTCCTCTGGTCTGCTCTTCACCTGTGTCACCTTAAATCTAAAAGCCTTAAATCTAAAACAAATCACTTATTACACTGGAAATCTTTTCTCCATTGCAGAACAGGGCACACAGCCATTTTTATATCTGTATGTCAAGTCCCTGTCTCCCCTATCCTCCAGAAACCCCTTGGGTCCCACACGTGGGTGAATTAAATAAACAGCTCTCAGTATAGATCAGCAGGTTTGTAATCTGATAGTGAGACACTTTAGTGAAATTTGATCTGTGGATTCAGAGTTTCTTGGCAGATAGATAAAACAAAAATAGAAGGGAGAAGAGGAAGGAGATGCTGGTATCAAAAAGAAATCCTGAGGGACTATGGAAATGTAAAACTGAATAAAAGTAGTGTGGGAGTCAGGGGCATCAGTTATGACAGAGACAGATACACTAAAGACAGAGGAAAAGCAGCAGGTTGAAACCAGAGAAAGAGTGGAAACACTGGATAGAGTGAGAAAGACTAGAAGAGACAGCAGAAGAATGAGCGATGGAAGCTAAGAGGAAGAAAGCAGGAAAGAGCACAAATGACAGACAGAGAAAGCACAACAGAACCTAAGCCTGCTGCAGGGCATTCTGGGTAAGAAGCATCAATATTCTCTCTCTTTTTTCCCCCTCCACCTCTTTTTCTTCCTCTTCTCCATCCTTCATCCTCGGGATGTTTTTCAGACTCCGAGCTTGGAGGATTTTATCATTCCTCTCCCTGAGGGACTTATTCCAGTTTAAAATCATTGATACTGATTACCCCGGGCCCTGTCATATTGATTTTTGAGATTTATTGTTGGCCGACTCCCTAGCAGAGGTCCCCGGCCCCTGTGTCCACGAGCTGGCAGTCATTTGTTAAACACTCTCCCCTCCTGACAAGGGACACACCGATCTATGTGCAAACACACACACACACAAGCTTGTACATAAACCAAACTCAACATTGTCATATTCACACAATGAGCAGTTTGGTACTATTCCTCTCCAAAGGTATTCTGTGGACACCAACTCCTCTGCCCTGAACACCATAACTGCAGCTCAGTAAGAATTCAGGAGACCTTGAACAACGTCTCTAGAGTCTGTTCCAGCCAAAATACCAACAGACATGTCTGACAGACATTAAATGAATCCATGCTGTACGGCAACAGCATCGCAAAGCTTCAAAACTTCAAATGAAGAAAACTCCAGCTTTGTCATAGTGGAACCGAAGAGGCTGCATACGAGTACTTTTGTAACTCTCTGGAACAGATGATCAAATAATCATTGGTCACTTAACGGTGTGCAGACATACTGTTAGGCCACATGTGATGGGGTACAAAGAGGACAACGAGATGCATTTACATCGTAGCACTCGACTGAAAACAAGAAAACTGAAACTGTTGTGTAACAAATGGGAAAAAAAAACAATTAATCCATCCATTCAATACCTCCAGCTTCTCCTCCACAAAGTCAGTAAGACATCCCTCTCCCCACCTACCTCTCCAGGCTCTTCCTGGAGGATCCCAGGGGGTTCTCAGGCCTAATGGGATATATAATCCTTTCAGCATGTTCTGGGTTTGCCCTCTGGTCTCCTCCTTGTAGGAGGAATATCTCCACAGGGAGGCATCCAGAGGGCATCCCGATAAGACGCCCAAACCTCCTCAGTTGGTTCCTTTCAGTGTGATGAAGTAGACATTCACCCTGTCCCTAAGGCTGGAAGCTGACACACAGCAAAGAAGGCTAAAGAAGGCGGCGGCTTTATTTTGGTTGCTTATGCACTTCTTTTTCAGTCACTACACAAAGCTGATCAACATATAGGTCAACTGGAAAATCTAGAGCTTTGCCTTCTTTTCATTGAAACATCTTACTGCTCAGTATTTGCCAAGAGAGCAAGGAAAATGCACTGAATTCATTATGTATGGTGAGACCATCATCTAAACATGACAAATTAAATATTACAAGAACACACTATCACTAAATGAATCCTTCCTGAAAAGTAGCACTCCCTACGTCTTCACAGATTGCACATAAACACATGGATTCAAACGTACAAATGCAAACAACATGGCCAACTGTGCACTCACTTCTGTAAACTCATATATAATCCACACACATTCTCACATGCACTCACACACACACTGTAGCATCAGCAGCAGCCACTGAGGCTGTGTTTTCTTCTTCTCTTGTTATTACCCAGAGCTAGTGAGCTCTCAGTGCTATCTGACCTTCAAGCGGGCCAATTTCATTCTCTCTTTACTTCTCTCTTACTGCTCAGGATGATCCAGAGGAAGGAGACAGAATGCAGGAAGCGTGTTCAGAGGAAAAGTAAGGGACAAATCACCCGTTAGCATCTGGGTGATCAGATGAATTAGTAGAATGAAACAAAGACGACAAACAAGACAGAGGCAGTGGGGGTCAAAGAGGTTTTTGAGATAGTAGCATTTTTGTCTTGAATGATGTGATAAAAGGAAAAAACTGGAGTAAACCATGTATATTTGGTAGGTTTCTCTCTGGCTGTGTCTCAGTTGGATCTATCAAAGGATACAGCCCATGAAAAAGAGTTCTTCAGATGACCTGAAGGCTCCACTGACCCTGCACCTCACCCCTAAACTGGTGCTGCATTCAGGTGCATTTACATTTTTTACTATGCAGCTATGCCTGCTGAAAGAGGGCTGTGTTTCTTTGCAGGATTTATTCAAGTGGGACGGATCCTGTTGGTCACTCTAGAAATACAGAATTCAGAGGACTGATATTTACATTGAGACACCAGTTAATATTGATTATCCCAAAGAAGAGCGCAGCTATGTAAGTAACACAAAGCAAATGCTGTTTTATATTTAATGTGAATTAATATTTTATCGTGTTTTTTGTTGTGGTTGCTTAGAGACCAAGGAAAATACAGTGATAATGAGTTGTTCTTTTGGATGTGTGGGTGTGTGTTTGTTTCTGGAATTTTCTAAATTACTCAGGGCACATTGGACACATGACTGCAAGACGCCTGGAGCTAAACACAGCGTGAAAAATGGTCAAGCTCATCGAAATCATCTGCCTCTCTTCCAAACACCCATGAAGGAATCTGCAAACATGTAAATGAAACCCAATTTAAAACCACATTTGCTTTCTTTCCCCCTCAGTTCCAAGCATAAACATGCACAATTTTCCTGGATACATGAAGGATGGCAGCGTGATGCCTGAGCAGAAAGTTAAACAGGCTGCAACAGATGCAGACGGTTGTTCACAGTCGTCATCATGATGCTGATATGGTGTGCGAGGTCATAGGAGCAGAAAGGGACTCTCCTGGGAGCAACATGACCTAAACCACCCTGCATCACACCACAACCTGCATGACTAATGAAAAACAAGAATAACAAGCCAGGCTGCTGAGCCCCCAGCAGGCATCTGCTGTGAGACTGTTAGCAGTGTAAAAGGGTAACTAGCACAACGTGGCACTCATGGCACATAGTGTCACAGAGAAACAATATGTGTCTGCATTTTAAATTAGCTCATCATTTTAGATTCTATGAACTCAGGAGTATTAGCTCGGTTCACGTCAGAAATAGCTTTTTGGATTGACACCTCTCCCTTTGGAAAGCTGACTCTGATTGATCCACTGTCATGTGTTGACTGGTCATATCCCTGACTCCGAACTTTCCGAACTGACTCTGCACTTTTAGTATTGCAGGTTTGTGGAGGCTGACAGACGGCTGTTTGCACCTGTAGTTTTTTAGATAAATGAATTCTTCCCTACAGGCACCTAAATGCACCATCATCATGTTTTTTTTTTTTTTTTGAGTCCCTGAACTCAGCTGTATTACCACATGCTGATGACGTGATTATTCACAGTGCCAACCTAAAGTTGGTTTCAAATCTATGCAAGGTGATGGATGCACTACAGTGAAATGCACAGAAACCAAAGTAGGGCGGGTACTTTAATCAATATAAAATCCTGTTGTGTCTCATCTGAAATCCATACATCTGATTGTTTCAAAGACATCTGGCTCCACACAACAAAGGACTTCCAAAGGTTTGTTGACTGAAGCTGAAATATGCGCTGCTCAGCCCCAGTTTATGAAGGTATATGAAGGAGGATGTGATTCCACAGTTCACATCCAGGGGATTTTGGCTTTATTGTTGTACAGTAGGAGGAAGAGGAGATGCATCATCCATACAGTCACTGCCTTTTACAAATACTCCATCCATCCATCCATCAAGTTCTGGGTCTAACCCAAGGCCTGCTCCCAATTGGATGAGCCCGAAAAAACCTCCAAAGGAAAGCGCCCAGGAAGCATCCTTACCAGATGACTAAAACACCTCAACACAAAGGAGCAACGGCTCCCTCCAAACGTCCGAGCTCCTCATCACCCTCACCTTTACTAATTATTTTTACATATTTTATTTAATAGCCCTAAACAACCCAAAGCATTTTTGACATTCCATTCTGTCCTTTTTCTTTTCAAGATGTGTCAGATTTCCAATAAACAGAATGAAAAAAGCTAATTTGAGGGTGAATCAGTGTAGCCTTGGCTCCAGATGAAGATTAAGAACTACTACTTGACATTTTCTATTATTAAAAAAGAGTATTTAGAAGATTGCACAACCTTGTCTGGCGTCCTTCCATGTAATCACCAGGAAATTATTGTGAATGCTTTGTTTTTCTCCCTATTGACAGTATACATGGACTGAATGCGAATGATGATGTGAACGAGATTTTTCATCATGTTTCTTGGTAATAATGCTGTTTATAGTTTCTTTGAATAAGATTCCTGATGAAATGAAAAGAAGCAGGATCAGAGTAAATCAAGGTTAAAGAGTGAGCAAAGCCTTTTGTGAAATGCAGCTGGGATCCAACAGGATATTCTATTTGAAATGAAATGAAAGAGTGATATCACATAAAAGAACGACCTCTGCTCTGTTATGTGAAAAATGATCAAGCACAAACAAAATGAAAATAACATATCCTTCATTTTCACTAATGAATTCAATCGTTACATGGCCCACAGAAAGAGAAAATCCAAATTAAGATAGTAGAGATGCATGCTTTATCTCCAGGTTAGATAATGACTTTTCTGTTTTGCTCGGCAGTTTTCATCTGAAATACTAAAGAATTTAAATGTGAATTTGTGCATCACATGTAATTACCGTCAATTTAGCACAATATACGACATGTTTTTGGGAAACTCACTAGAATTTGAAATAAAATTCTGTGAGTTTAGACAGTTCTCAGCACACATTTATAATGATGGACCCACTGATGAATCTGCAGAGATGAAGATGTTAATTAGCCCAATTATCAGTGTTATTCACACAGGTATTGTGTGTCTGTCCTGATGAGCAGTACATAGTTTGGTAACAGAGCTTGATCTGTATTAACCTAATGTTCAATCACAAAATTTAAAACAAAACATTTCAGCACTTATGAGCCTTTCAACTGAAACAAACAGTTTGAAGTGCAAACAATATAACTGCGACTAAAACGCAAGCTAAAGACTTTTGTGCTTTTTTGTTATTGTCGTGCACAGTGGAGCTGGAAATGTAGATGGGATCTGAAAAGGCTGAGACAGAGGAAATGTCCAATAATCACTGATTATAATGAAATATTCTATTTGAATGAATGTGTTTTGTTAAAAGTCTGCATTTTTTGAAGCTGTCAGCGAATGTAATGTGAAAGTAGGTGACACAAAGAAGCAGAAAGAGGTGGAGGAGTGGGAGACGGTGGTGGGGGAGAGACAATGGAGAGGTGGGAAAGAGAAGTGACAGAGGAGAAAAAAGGGGGGATGTGGAGAGGAGGCAGAACAATGGACAAAGAAAGATGGAGAATAAAAACACAAAAACAGTGAGACAAGAAAAGAGGCAGAGGCTTTGTTCTCTTTTACACAACATCATTACACTGTGATAAGAATCACATGAGCAGAAATACATTACGTTGAAAAGACAACAATGGCACAGTAACACTGGTGTTTCACTCTGTAAATCACAATTTTTCTTTCATCCTGTCAACTGAGCCTGCATTTTATCTTTCACACTGAGATGCAGATGTCAAAACATTTCAGCTGGGTTTTGCCCTCTATTTTTACATCAGATTCCCACTAATTATTCAAGCTGCATTGAAAGCACTGTTCCTTTACAGCAACTTGTCACCAAGCAGCATGACTCATTTATTGCACTGTGAAGTACAGAGAGTGACAGGGGGACAGATGTGACCACTATCATCATATCTCATATTCACAAAAGTTTCCATCTATTTCTACAATAAACATGTCTCTCCAGATGAATGTAAAGATTAAATGAATGAATGAATCTTGCAAATACTCCTTTCAGCAATGGATTATGACAAGCCTCATGTTAACAATGCAACAAGAGTGTATGCATCTGTTCAGACTGCCAATCTGCAGGACCTCTCCTAGAAAAACGTCTCAGGCTGATACCATTAAGATGTCAAACTCACTGTGTTCTCTCTGATCAGCCCAACATGTCACAAAATGTACATGACCTCATTTTTTCAAGATAATTCATTTGCATGTTTTTGGTTTATTGTGTTTTGCTTGTAATCAGAGCCAGCCTTTCCACACCTACACCTTCACCTCAGTCTGAAATATTAGTTCCTGACTGTGAGGACGTGTATGCAGCAGTAAATGTCATGAATTCTTCTACGTGTCTGAAAGCTAATCTGAGCGGTTAAAAGTTGTCGTGCTGGACTGTGTTCAGCTGACAGGCAGGTCTGTCATCGTGGTGTGTGGCCATGCAGCATCAGACGCCATGATGGATTGTGGGACAGAAGGCCATGGCAGTGGTCTGGGAATTCCTCCCTCCACCACCAGCAACTCCTCATCATCCCATGCACACTGCCTTTCTGCTCTCCCTCACTTTTCTCTTCACCCTGGGTTCCAGTTTATCCTTAAAAAGACATTTTCCTCCCTCATCTCTTTTTAATCCTCATTCTTCTGTTTACACACCTCACCTCCTCTCCTCTGCCCTGCTCTCCACATCCTAAGAAAAACTGACAACAGCAGCATTTGGCCTCCTAGTCTCCTCCTCTTCTCACCTCTTCTCCTCGTCTTCCTATCCTGAGAAGGAAACTGAGAAACCGTCTGAATTCTCCTCTCTGCCCTGAACATTGCAGATCAGAAATCAAACACCTGTTCTCTTTTCTTGTCTTGCTCTCCTCCCTCATCGCTTCCTCTACTTTTCCTCTTCTTTCACTTCTCCCTGTTGTCTTCCCTTGTTTTCTAGCAGTGTGACAAATAAAACCAACAATAATTCAATTCTTTCTTGCGGAAAAGATTTAGCGCATCATAGAAATCTCATATTCAGCCTGTCACTCAAATCAGTTTGATTCGATTAAAATGGATTCTTCCAGGTTTTGGATTCTTCGAGTATAACACTGCTGCAAATGCAGATTAGAAAAACAACCAAAGTGATTCAGTCATGAATAATTAAAATAAAGAAAACCTAACACTTTGGGCACGAGTTGAGAAACTGACTTGTTTTCAAGGCCTTTGATATCAGCCTCAGTCCACAGCAGAAATATTCTTCTAGTTGTAGCTGTTTTCTGCTTTGTAGCTCAGCGAAACAAAGAGATTTTTCAGTATTCCTCACCTGTAAAGATGACAGTAGGAAGCATATCAATGAAAACACCATCAATCATCTGGATCACAAGTCAAATCAATTCTGTTGGATGTAAGAGTTGTAATCTTTCCTTAAACCTTTCTCTGCAGCAACCTCAGCAAACATCACCAAAGATGAACATTGTGAAAATGTGAAAATGTCAACGCCTCTTTCTCTAACACTGTTCTAACTTTGTCCTCATCCCACAGCCACACCACGAGGATACAGCAGCTCCCGATGCCTTTGTCACTGGAAACATCCAAAAGGCAAGGATCAGGTTTTTCAGATAAACACTGCATACGTTTGAGTCTGAGATACACAGACAGAATCTGATGGAAGTTTGTTTGAGATCTGTGTAAAAATCACATTAAAATGTGCAGATACTATCGGCTTTGTTTTAGTTTTGCACTTGTGACTAAAAGTAGTTCCAGAATTGCTAAATTCATATTGGGGGAAGAAAAAACACACCTAAAATTACTCTAATAAAATACTGTACCTCTTCTTCATATCTACACTTCTCAATCAAACAAAATCTGATTGGACACACTGTGAAACACTCAGCAGCAAACAACATTACAGTTCAAATAAGGGCAGTGGTGTGGGATAAAATCCAATTGGTGCCCTGAAGGTCCAATATTTTACATGCTACATAATAACCAGTGTTTTATCTGAAGTTTCGATATCAATAAGAGGATAAATTTGTGATTTTAACAGGACTGTAGCCAACTGTAGCTTGGAAGAACTCACTGGAAAAATGGAAATGGCGACGGCTACCACTGAGGAAAATTTCCAGCAGTCAATGCTGTAATGAGCAGAAACAGACTCAAATCCAAATGCTCTGGTATTTCAGAAAAGATTCACTTTGGCTACTGGTCTCTGATATTACTATCCTTGAGGAGGCATCCCAAGTGTTTCCTCAATATTCTTCCATCTTGTAGCTTGATAATGACCGCACACGAGCTGTGTACATTTATCTGTGGACCGAGGGTTTTGATACTTGTACAGTGTTAACGTTGGGCTGAGACATGACACAGAGGACATGGAAAACTCACTTTCTATGATATGGGACCTTTAAAGTTGCTGTCATCACTGACGTTATAGTAAAACAAGATGCTGCAGAGAGATTCTGTCACAGAACCCTGGAACTCCAGCATAAAACAAAGACTTTAAACCTGCTTGGATGAAGAAAAGTGTGAGTGCTTTCATCCATTTGAATGATTAAGGTCAGCTGGAAACGCTGGTTAAATTGAGTGTAAGTGGGTTTAACTACCACTTCACCCATGAGTCCGTCCTCCCTCCCTCTCTCTCTCTCTCTCTCTCAATCATATTTCCTCAAAGCTGTCACAGCTTGACTGCCAGTTGTGCTTTGCTTTTATTTCTCAGTGATGGGAACAAATTGCTGAATCCCACTTTATTGAATCAATGCATTGTTCACTGGCCATGGCCAGATCATCTCTACAGAGACTTTTCTTTTAACCTTTATCCATTCAGTGAAGGTTGACTACTCATATATGCTCTTTTTACTTTATACAAGGTTTTATTTTCCTTTCTTTCTGGCAGAGAAACAGAGTAAAATCAATTTTTAAGAACTCTCTCTGAATCTCCTCTTCCTCTCTGTAATCTGTCTTGTCACACAGCGTTCCCATCCTCCATATATGCACATTTATTTGCAAAATGACGCAGTGTGGGTCAAACTTGGCTCGTATTGCTGGGGCAGAAAGTTGTCCTGGCACAGACCGAGTTCACAGATGGTTCACTGCGAGCTATGAATATGCTGACATGAACATACAGGAGGAGACTGTAAACCCAGTAGAACAAGGTCGACAGAACATACATACAGCATCTGCCTAGACAACCACAACAATGTGTAACAATCACATACAAATATTTCTTCAGAGACGTGCATGATACTAGTCAGAGAAGAAAACAATATGGTGCCATCCCATGGAGACACAATACAAGAGGCCTGAGCCATGACAATTAAAATGTGTCAATGTGAGCGAGGCTTCCTTGTGTCTCAACAAAGACAAAAATAAAGAGATTATTATTGATAGTAAGCAGCATAATTGAAACCACACCCAGGTGACAACTGCTAGTACAGCTGTTGAGACTGTCTCTCTTTTTAAAGACTGATCTCCACCTGGTCAGAACACTCTGATACAGCAGCAGAGTGACAGTAATACTCAAAAAAGGTCTTACGTAGCTTAGCAGAGTGGTTAAGCAGGCAACGAGGATCACAACAACAACTCATGAAAAGGTTAAAGTTAATTATTAATTAATCTGGCACATTAAAGATTTCATTTATGTGCACTAATAATAATTACATCAAGTAAATAAATACTTTCTATAATGCTGTTATTTTCAACTGCACATGCACATCATCATCTTATGTTTACTTTGTCATTAGTACAATACCAGATGCCTTGGTGCTCTGTTATCAGTCTTTTCATGCCTCTCTGCCATCAGAATAATTTAAAAGATGCTATAATCACATAAACACAGGAGCTTCACAGAGCAGCTTCTCTCCTTTCCTACTTAATCCTCTGTTATTCTCTTTCTTCTGCCTCCAGCACAATAAAGCATCATTAAAATGATACAAATCACTGTTTTGCATGTCGTTCTCTGTGATGTTACAAAGTGAAGGGAGGGATGAGGAAAAACTGAACGTGGGAGTAGGGATTGGTCGCAGGCAGGAGCTGGAGATGAGCAGACGGGAGGAAGGTGAAGCTGATGATTTTGTTTGGCTGCTGTTACACACACGGCTGAACAAGAGCTGAGCACTGAGGCAGAAATTACACATGAACAGTCTTTAACCTCATGAACTCTGATGGTGCTGCACTTGTCCTGCACTCCACATTCCCCACAACAAACCCAGTCACATTCTGTGGCTGAACTCAAGCTTTTCAAAACAGCGTCCATTTCAGGTTGATGTGAAAGCAGTCCGTTTTTCTTGTGATTCCTGAACTGTTTCGCTTTGTTTCTGTTGTTACAGCACTGGTTTAACATAAAGATTTTATTCAAGGACTTTCAAGCATCAACAGAAACCCAATACATGACACAATGACTTCACTATAATGGGAATTGTTATGTTGAGTGCTTAGATGAATGTGGCAGCACATGGAAATATACAGTAGATTTGGTTCTTATGATCGGAGAAGCTAATTCTGACAGGCTGGATATAGTTTCTTTACAGTCAGTGTTCAGGAGTTTCTTTGTGCTGTCATTTTAGCAGTTTTTGTTCAAAACAAAGCCTGGGATGGAGATTAATAAACAGTAAAATGTTTATGACACTAGTCTTACATTTCTACCGACTGCATCCATAAGTAACACTGAGAATTGTCCTCAGGCAGTACTTCACTGCCTTATTTTATAGCCATATCCAGTGGACCATCTCTTCTTCATGAAAACCAGTCAAAGCTACAGTGTGTAAAGCCGAGTGACACCCTAAAACAGGATATATTCCTGAAAAGCTGCTAACCTAATGGGTCGGAAAACAAATAAACAGCCATGAGGTGAGAGGGGCATAAAAATGAATGAATTCTTTCCAGGGGTCACTTTATGTCTGTTTGTGTGTGTGTGTGTGTGTGTGTGTGTGTCAGTTAATGAACCCTCCAGAGCTAAAGCGGGAGGCCCCCGCCATTCTTTTACAAGATCATTTTACAGCCGCAGTGAATCTCCAAGAAAACCATCAGTGTGTGTCTGAGTGTGTATAAAGGCATATGTGCGCTCCCATGAGATTGTGTCTACTTGATTTATATGCCTGTGTGGCTGTGTGAGCGTATGTGTGTGAATATGACTGACCTGAGACAGTGCCCTCCCATTTTACCGTGTGCAGCAGCACTTTCAAACTAAAATAGAAAAGGACAAAATGAAGTACAACAACCCTAAAGCAGGGTGACAGCATGTCAGACAGAGACAAGCTGCAATGAAATACTATCACTGCTGCCCTCTGGAAACCATCTAACTCCAGTGTTGTTGGATTATCTCATGCAGCATGAAGCTGGTGGAACATTCTGGAGTAATGGCAGGTTCTTAAAACCACCTTACACGCCAACGACAAAGTGAACGATGAGATTATTAAAAAGATTTTTAAAAGGTTTACGTCAAGGAGGTTGTGCTTTAGAGGCAATGATGAATGAAAAAAAAACAAAAAACAATTGGCTGACTGTGCAGATAATGTGTTTGGCTTCCACAGATAATGCAGTAATGTATTCCAGGCAGCCAGCTCATGTGCAGTGGATTATCATGAGAATACAGAGTATGTATGCAGTCGATATCTGGCCTCTAGAGACCCTGTCAACAACCTTCCACCAGGGGGATGTGAGGCAAACATCCTGTCAGCGTCTACGTAGCTGTGACCGTCTGTATGATGTAATTACACCAGCTGCTCTGCCCTAAATGCTGGTACTGATCATATCTCCACAACTGTCATTTGTTTTCCAGCAAAATATCATATAGAGTTTATTGGCCTGTAGCGAGAAGGGCATTATTAACCTTCTTTCCGGTTATTTTCAGGCTCTGGGAACATTTCAGGTTAGGGAAATCTAGCTCAGGAGCTTGGTTATCTGGGTAACCACCAACAACTGAAAAAGAAATAAACAGCTTCTCAGTCCCAAAAAATGTGCATCATATCATGGAAAGACGACTTAAACTGAAGACCTAAGTAACATTATCCTCAGCAAAGCTTTCAGTTTGATTACATGTCATTTTGTTGCCAAGTAGACATGGTATAAATGGATAACACCCAACAAGCTGTTCGTTCCATGATTGTAATTGGATTCACAGAGAGTGTGTCATCCATTACAATCATGGAACATACAACTTGTCAGCTATTATCCTTTACTTAACCATGATATCACATGGTGGCAACATTAACTGAATAAACTGGATAAAGAGAAGCTGTAACCTTTGTGACAGCAGTTGTCTGGGAGATGGGCACCATTTCATTCCTGCTGGGTGCCACCATCCAGTCTTCACTGTATTATACATGCTGGTTGAACTCCATACTGTGTTAATGTCTGAGGGTACTAATTCTAAATGTAAAATAAGAATTAAATATAGAGGAAATCGTCTTTTATAGCCCTTTTCACTACATTTCGACTGTTAATCACGTGCTAGCTGTGGCCATTTACTAAAAGATGTTTAATATGAGGTAATTCTCTCCAGCAGATGGGAGGGAGGGACAGAAAGAGGCACAGCGGCATGGAGAAAAACTCCTCGAGTCCTTTGAAGATGAAAACCACCGATGCATATCCAGAGCATGAATACAGCATTATCCAGCTGCAAAACACTTCAGTCTCCATGTTTCTCTCTACCCTCATTCATCCAGTGTTTGGGAATGCTATTTCAGGGGTTTTATTATGTTCTCTTAGCTCTGCGGTGCGTCATTCACACAGCTACACACCTGGGTTTGTCCAGCAGCTACTCTGCTGCAGCTGGAGGTGGAATACTTTGCTAAAGGGCACTTTATGGAAGGTGAAAAAGGAGGCGGATAAAACGGCACTTACTGCTTTTGTATACTTGATTTTAAACTGGCACATAGCGCTCACACTCTTTTTTAAATCCATTTATTTTTTAGTTGATGACACAATAGTTATGAATAGACTGAATCCTGCACCTACATGTGCCTCTCTGCTTCAATTCAGGCATACAGAGGCAGTGGGAAGAAAGCAATTCGTGTAGAGTTATAAAAATGGTGCACAACAGCACTCACAGCTACAATGAAGAGTAACCTCAAGAGTGTTATCACTTTTATACGGCTAACCCCTGTTGTACAAATACTGTGCACAGACAGTAATTTACAAGCACAAGCATCATAATGGCACATCCACAATGTTGTTGGCCAAGGTCCCTGAATTAACAACAACAGCACTTTGGCTCCAGTCCCCTGTGACCCTGCGAAGGTTAAGCAGGTAAAGATAATGGCTGGATAACTCCACGGTCTGAGCTGCAGCTAAACAATCTGCTTTTCTATCAAAATGACTGTGTCTCAATTTAAAACCACAAGAGCTGTGATTTTAACCGCAGCCTGAAATACATGTAAAACAAATTCATGAGGTAATGGTTTGTCAGTCATGAACAGACCACTGTCTACACTGACTGCAACATCAAAGCTGTAGCTACAGTTTTTTTCCCCAACACCTTTGGCAATAAAAACCCAACATATAGCTTTACCAAAGTGGCGTGGTGACGTGTTTTTGTCATATTGTTTTACATCCACATTTTGTGTGACTCTGTAAAGAGACACACACCAACGCTGTTGCAATATATAAAACTGGACTGTTGTTGAATGTCATTCTGCCTCCCATGGATCTCCTGACAATTTCTCCTGCATGCTGCCTGATAAAACAGAAAGGTCATTGAAGTAATGTTAAAAATGATCTGGGAAAAGAGTCTCTGCTCCTCTGTGTCTTTGATAACTTTCAAAGAAAGTTTTTGTTGGCAGGTGGAGCCAAACAAGTAAAGAGGCACCAGGATGAAACATTTGGAGGTCGTGATTAGATATTAGTGCTCTGCTGTGATGAGAGGGACTGAAGGGGGGTGAGGAGCTTCAATTAATTATTCTTCAGAGGTTTTTCTAATCTGTGAGAGGCAGAGGGGAGGAGGAGAAAGATATACAGTGCGATGTGAAAGAAGACAGAGACGGAGGAAAAACTGACTGACAGATTCTGAGAAAGTGGCAGAGTCAACCGCTGACTGAACCTGGTGATGGGGAACGTTGCCATGACGACGCTAACTTCCCCTAACGAGGCAGAGTAGTTGTCAATATTCCCTTTAGGCAGCACAGGACAAACTGGGACGAGCCTGCAGCTGCTGACAGACGCCAAGTTGTGCTGAGTCTCTCTCAAGTGCCAATGCCCATAATGAGAGCTTCCATGAGTGAAGAGCTTTAAATTAAAGCAGGTTTGATTATCTTCAAAAATACACAGGGAAATATAAACTAAGCTCACATCTTTTGGGCATTAAACAGCTCACTCCTCTGCTTAGTTTAGTTTAGTTATTGTATTTTCCCCCACTCTGATCTTATTTAAGCTGCAGTTAGATTGAGCATTAATTTTCCATCTTGTATTATTTGTGTAAATTTGATCCTTGGATTGATTTTCTAGCCCACTGAACTCCAGCCCTTTCTTTTATTTTCTTTCTAACTGCTCACTGTGCAAACCTTGACCATCACAGGAAGCCTCCCTTCTCTCTACTCTGAGCTCACTCCTGACTCTGACAGGTTTCTTTATTCTTTTCTCTGTGTGAGATACTATTCCTTTTGTTTTCCAGGCTCTCTCCTCCTCCAGTTGGATGTCTAGCCTGTGCTTCCTGTGATGAAAATGTTTTTCATGTACATCAACAGGATTTGTAGTAGCATGATGTAAAATCTTTCTATATATGTATGATGTTTGACTTCTTTGACCTTTTCTGTTTTCCCAGCTTCACCTTTCTACTGATTTTCAATAATGTCTCTGAAAAGTACAATGAACTCTGTGTGTGTGGCTCAGCTTGAGTTATTTTTCTCCTTCACTCTTTGCTGCAGTCATGAAGCCTCCTCTAGACTCTCAGGAAGTATAACCCAGAACATCTGCCTTCAATTTCTCATGCACCTACTTTTTTCCTCTTCTTTTCTACTCCGATTTTGTGTAAGGATCATTGAAAAAGCTCATCACCGGTGATCTGAGCTCAGCCTCGGTGTTACCTGCACTGCTATCAGTCAAACTTAACAAAAGTTAAGTGTGGATGAGACTGTCCTGCAACAGCATCCTCAGCATCTCCTGGAAACATCAGCTCTGAGAATGAAACTGCTTGCTGATGCTGCAGGATTTGATGAACCTCACGTGGTATAGCAGCTCTTTTGTTCCACTGAAATGACTATTCAGATATAATGAGTTTAACAAGAATGTCTGTTCCATCTTTTCATATTCTGTGATTACATCCTCATGAATATTCATTTCCTATGAGGACACGAATGAGGTGACACTGGCTCCTCGCTTTCATCTTCTCATTAGGCTACAGTGGTATCTGTTTCCCTTAACTATTCAATATTACCTCTTTTGTATCAGAAATTAATCACACTCCTTTATTATTATTGTTTTGCTTCTATTCTCAGTTTTTTCCTGCCGTATCATAATGACAGAGCGCTTCTGCAGCGATATTAAATCTGTGCAATGTGACAGTTAATAAGTGTGACTGTTATTAATCTAACTTGTTAGAGATGGTGACCATTTCATCTGTAGAAATCGAGTAGTAATTGCTCTATTAAAATTCTGTCATCAGAATACATCAAGCCGTATTTTATTGTAATTACATTATAACCACAAAAAAGAGTGGCACAGCAGATTTTTAATTTACTGTGATGTCTTTCCACTGGTCGCCAAATTACGACCGACAGTCCAACTGTACAGAGCCATCATTTCAAAGCGTAATGTGACAGAGGATTAAAGGTATTACTTTTATGACTGCCTTGAACATGAAGTGAATATTTGATGTCATTCACTGAGTTCTCATTTGAACTTTATGGCTACTTCACAGCTACGTGGACATGCGGTGAAAACGAAAACATTTATTTCTTTGACCTAAAGTCAGGTTCTTCTTCACCACCTGCACAAAGACAGCTGGATGTGGAGGGTTAAGAACACGTAGTTAAAGTACTGCAGCTGACGTGCTGAGCTGAGACGTGAATGTGATCAAATTACTGCTTTTCTGGAGAGGTGACGTGTTGATGCTGGGAAATTGGAAAGTGGCAGTTGATGGGCACCAGTGAAGCACTGATGCATGTGCACACATTTAAGAATGTGTGTTTATGAATGCATGTCTGAGCTCAAAATGGCTACTGCCCTTATAAATCATCTTGAGTTTTAGTTATTTCTCTCAAAAGTATAAAGACGTCAGAGCAGTAGCAGGGTGGGGAACATTTCTGACCACTCTACCCACTCTACTCGTTTTCCTTATTCTGATTAAAAACTGAGTTGTCTGCATAAAGTGCAGGATGATGGAGAATATTTTGAGGATATCTGATGATCTCAAAGTATCAATATAATAAATAAAATCAAGGCGCTGTATCCCAACAAATGCAGACGTCTGTGCATATTCATAAACGTGCAGTCACTATCCTAAATACAAACACATGCTCACAGACACACACTCATACACAACAGCCACACAAACAGGCTCCCTCCTGGCTGGATTACTGAGTGGCTTATAATGCAAGACGCTGATTTATGCTGTAATCTAGTTCAGGGAGGGAGAGCTTCTCAGACTAAGAGACAGAGAGACCAACGCCGACCTTTGGTGTCCTGCTCCGCCTGTCAACAAACTCAGCACTATGAGAAACAGGCCAACACTGAATTAGGATGAAACAAGCAGGTGAATAACAAAATGTGGACTGATTTAATTCACCACCTGGTTAGAATGATGAAGGTGGTAGTGCTGGTGACAAAAGTCTAATTATCCTTTTATTAACACCAACATCAGAGGGAAGTTCAAACTGAGCCACTTGGAAACACGATGTGTTTCAGGGCAGTGTATTAGGAGATTTTCTGTCCGGATGCAGGTGAAGGGTGACTGGATACTGTCATTATACAAATAGTGGGCTGCATAATGGCTGTCAGTTTTTTAATGTTGCACTCTTGTCAACTTGAACAGTGTACTACTTCACACTGGGCCTGTTTGTGTGAGTCTGAGCCCATGTCTGGAACACCTTATGTCTCTGTTTGAACCTCTCTCCTTGTCTGAGCCTCTGAACTGTTCCACCTGCTTCTCCATTCCTGGTCTGTACCCTGTTACCCATTCTGATCACCTCTTGCCAGTGACCCGTCTGCCTGCTGATTTTGGGGTATGTTTGCTTGGTTTCATACCCTGCCCTTGAGACTTGCCTGTGTATCCGCCCTCTGAAACTTTCTTTGGGCCTCAGTGTTTATATCCAGGTCACTCCTGTCACCAATAAGCTGCACTCTGACACTGACAAGTTCAAACTGCAACAGTACAAACACATGAACTTCAAACTCCAAGATCGTGCAGTCAGCAGCTCACATCGTGCTCATTAAACCAACCTGTCTTGTCTGTGATGTTTACAAAAAAAAGACAAGAAGATGTTGATGAGTCAAGCTCATTCACTTCTGTTTTGCTCTTGACATTTTTTGATGCACACTTCTTCTGACACCAAAACTTCATCTCAGTACACAGGGCGAATCTGAGGCGTCTTAATTAGTGGAGATGGGACGCTCAGCTCTGTTGAGGAGTGTGTTTGATATATTTAAAGTCAGAAGTGGGTCAGCCAACAATCTGATGAGGTCTGTTGCTATGAGTCTGCTGACAGGTGAAGACTGTAACAGCACTGTCCCCATCTGGACCAATACCTGATACTGACATACCTTGGATGCTGAACCTGTGTGAATGCAGCAGCACTGTTTGACCTCATTCCTCCTGTGCTGCTGGCTTTGGGTTGAGTAACTGACATATCTGTATCTGGACCTGGGATCATGCTTCTGGTTTAGTTCTGGTTCTGTTTTGCTGGGTTCAGAAATCACTGATTGAGAGTAATAAAACCTCCAGCCCACAAAGAACTAGGGGTGCAACCATTCTGAAACCAAGACCACAACCACAATCCTAACCTCCACAATCTCATATCTCAATACCCCAAGCACATTCAGTGTTCTTCCCTTATTTAAACCTCTGTCTGCCCATTAACACATTCTACAGTGCATGCGCAGTAGCATTAGCAGCAGCTCTTAACCAAATACATATACTCTATATGTAACACAAACACTTTATATCCTGACTGTGCTTTAACACGAGTTCAAAGCGAAACACTCACATGTCAACCCTTCAGAATGAGCCTTAGTGTTAAACAGCTAACTCTGAGAAGCTAACTCACCGGGGAAACCCAGGTAGAGGAAAGACCTCCTGCTCCTCCAGCAGGACCTCACAGCTCCACTCAGCTTCACTGCTGCAAACATCTGCTTAAAAACACCGTGTTTGACTTTCTTAAACATCTAAGACCATTTTTCTTCCGACACACCTGACGCAGTTGCGCGACACGTCACCAGTGGACAATGAACTAAAGATCAATCGCCCATGAGGCGTTTAGGGACCCTCTGTAATTTGGGGTTACAGAAAATAACCAGGGTTACACTTTAATATCCCTTATGTTAACTAGGATGAAGTCCTTAAACATAATCTTTGTGTATCCCTGCTTCTGACTGTGATTGGTTTCACCACGCTGGTCTTCTTTTTCATTTCCTTCTCCGTGTTTTGGTCTAGAATTTTATGTTTTTAAGGTGATAATAATATATATATGAGGCAAAGCCACCGCTTAACCATTTACATATGCTCTGGATTCATCACCAGAGCCGACAAATGTGGCTCACAAAGTCTACAGGGAACATCTCAGTGTAGCTGAGGGAAGATATTTGATGACACTGCCATGGTTGTGTGAACCTGTGAATAAAGTTCATTCTCCTCCTGGTAGAAAAAGCTTCTTTTGAATTTTCCTTTATCATCTTTGAATGCAGTGAAGACAAAATTCATGGGTCAACACAGAGCACTGAACCATCCATATGCACATGCACCTCTCTCCTCTGCCATAGTCACTGAATCCCATCCTCGTCCACACATTATGCACATTCACTGTGGAGCAGCCTGATGGATGGGCCTGCTTCATACGGAGCAATGAAACAATTATTCCTGTGCTCCATCTCTGTCAGGACTCTGTTCAAAGAGTTCACTGTTCAAAAAGAAAAGGGCCCATAACTCAAACTAGTGATCATTTGAATAACAGTTGTGTGTCTGTGTCTGTGCATTCGCAACATTTGAGAATATTTCATTCAGAGAGATGAGAAGCTCTGAGGATATAAATAAACATGAGGAAACAAAACAGATGCTAAAGAGTTCTGGTGGTACGAGTTTAGCAAAGCTGAGAGGCCAGTGTTGTGTGACCAAGCCTGGACTCGGTCATGTGCAACACAGCTGCCTGACGCAAGGAACCGGGCCTGCACTGTCTTCTTGACTAGGACGACCCCCGGCATTACTGCAGTGATGGTGAGACTGACAGAACAGAGCAGATCAACATGTTCCTGGATGAGGAGATAATGACACAGACTGAAAGGAGTTTTTCACTTGTAGACTGATATTGTATAAACTTTACAGACACAAATTAAGTCTTGCATTGCTGCATGTTTTCAGTTTATTAGGACATTTACTGGCTGAGTACTCTCAGCCATCTGCCTTTGGGTTGAGGCCACGAGACGCATATTTTTGAAAAGCACAACAACCGTAGTTTAAAATTATTCATCTTATTCAAAATGACCTCTCTCTGCTCCTGGTTTGCACAAACAACATGAGGGTATTCTGTAAAAACAAAATGAGAGTAGTCCTGAGACATTATCTTTATGTAACAAGAAAAGAAAGAGGTAGAACAAAAAGGAGGGTAAAGATTATTATTATTTGAGCCCTGGAGGTGCACACACACACACACACACACACACACACACAAAATAAGTTAGCGGTTCTGTTAAATGAGGTGAGCTGATTCCAGTCAAAAAGTCACTTCACGGAGTCAACTGTGCTAAAGCACATTCAATATCTGCTGATGTCCCTACTCTGGCAGAAACTGGGTCTGGTGCCACTTCCTTTCATAGATGATTGTTCCAAAAAGCAGAGAGCAGCATTTTGTTCAAACGATGCCACGGCGAGCTCGTATACGCTTCCTCTGCCCTGCGTAATTAACTTGGAGGCACTTGCCTGTTACCGGGGAAGTGCTATGTGTTAATTATGAATTACTGTCAGGTATTGTGGTCAGCGCTGCATCGTTACTATGGAATTAATGAAGCTACTTAAAACCAAAGGTAATTAGTGAGTTGGAGGGAAGGAAGAGGGATAAACAGCACGACTCAGAGAGGAGTGACCTTATTTCACACTTCTAAACTTTAAGTGCACAAAATCTGCTGCTGTTAACCCAAATCAGCAAAAAAACAGGTGATTTGACTTCAGTCTACTTTCTATTAAAACTCCTCTGTGTCACTTTGATTTGAAGAAAAAGCATCTGGATTTACATATTTCTAACTGGCCAGAGGGCATGCATTCATTTCTGCACTGCTCCATATTAGTAGCCTGATCACAGTTTGTAATTAAATAGTGTGATACTGTTATTAGTGTAATAAGGTTACAGCTTATTGTACTTGTTGAATTAGAGATTTATTTGAGGTTTGACAAACACAAAGTGCTGTCACAAAGTTTACATGCAAACGTGACAGTCTGACCCAAACAGAGGGCGGCTAATCGATGCTATACTCTATTTTCTGGTAAACTGGTAAACAAATTCTTTCTAGCTACCTGTGTATCTCCAAATGATCAGTGTAACCAGAGAAACACAGTGAAGCAGCAACAAGCCCAGTAAAGTAAAGAGCCTCTATGTTTTGCTTCATTAAGTTTTCATTCTCAGAAACATTCAGTATAATTAAATGGATGCTTTGAAGGATTTTAATCAGTATGTTCCACATTGATGTGCATAGCATTGCGCTGAACACCCCCTAGTTCATGTTGGGAAGTTCTATGCCTTTGAAATGTGTTTAAACCATTTAACTCACCCCTTGTCATGAATAATTTGTGCATGCATTTAGTACCCCACACCCACAAAGCTGGGAGACTCATATGAAGCAGATTAAGGAATAAAAGGTCAGAATCAGAGCAGCAGAGGCTGAGATGTTCCTTCTAAACAAGGAACATTGGACCAGAACATGTTTGGATTTTAGTTTATCCAGTCCTTACAGGTCATATGTTGTACACAGCAGGAGATAATGCTCACTGTAACGACTCTTCATGAAGACATCTCTTTGTGCTGTTATTGCACTGTAAAAATGAGGGGAAAGATCTACACAAGCTTCAGAGGTGTGATTACAGCAGCCCATAACTCTCTGAACATACACAAGGTATGTGAGTGTCAAGACAGGCTTTACAAAATCTGAACCTATCCTTTAATCCAAGGCAGAAGCCCCTGTAACCAAAGAGCTCACAGCACTTCATCATGACAAAGAGCAAAATGTAGAGGAGACCCAGACGTTCTACTACAGCCACTTTATCTCTTCTTTCATGTGCTGGCAGTACATCATGCATTGATCTCACATTTATAATACAGAGTTGATTAAAAAGAATGATGTGTATTCTCCAAATTTAAACTCTGGTGTCACACAAGTGACACAAGTTGGTTAATGTTTCTCAGGGGAAATTAGGTTTCTGCAGCAGCAAACAAAGAACACAAATCAAAGAGGGATTAAAAAACTACAGAAGTCACTGTGCTTCTACTCACAGTCATTACCTCAGTCATAGCTCGAAACACACAGACATCATACACACCTTGTTACAATCAACAAAATTCAGTGTTTTAGCTGCTCTCATTGATTTGAGGCGCTGATCGCTACTGAAGAAGAAAAAGACTGAGGATGCGTCTTAAAATGAAGATGTTTCTCATCATTATGAGTTACTATGCAGTAACACTGAAACTCATTAAGAATAGTTTTTTTCTGTTGGAAGTTTTGCAATTGCAACAACCGAGGCAGGATAAATGCATGAAGGGAGATTTTCTAAAGTGGCTGCAGCTGCACTTTGGTAGGACAGGTGACAGCTCTGTAATGGCTCTGGCTTAAAAAAAAAAAAAAAAGTAAAACACCGAGACAATCTGCAAAAAGTGATGAGACAAAGAGTTATGGGACGGAGCGCTGTTTAAATGGAACTCTGTGTACCTTGTAGGAAAATGCTGCGTGCTCATTTCTCAGCTCTAATCCCGTTAGCGCCCGGAACCGACTTTCATTATAGGGACATTATCACCCTCTCCGCACATATGGCAAGAAAATATGAGCAAAAATGAGATTTCTATTCATCAGCTCACTAAGGCACACAGCCACCTCCCTTCACCTCCACATTGTCCTGTTTTGTGAAGGACTGAAACAGCACTTATTGTGATTTACTACATATTTTGGAGGTGAGTAAAGATAAGAGCACTTAAATAGACAAGAACCAAAGCTCATTCTCTGCTACTGTAGTGTCAGTGGAAGGAGGCTCGTGAGATGAAATGATCTCCAACTCATGCTGAAGGCTGAAGATTGGTTTGAAAGGCAACACTTCTAACACGAGTGTAAGGCCTGAGTGCCCCTTTGGTCTTTCAGTTTCATTTGAGCCTGAAAGCACCAATTACATCATCAAATTAACCCTGACATGTGCCATCAGGTCTTCACACATCTCAAGTCTCTCCCTTCCTCTAATTGAGGCTTTTGTAAGAATCAGACAATTATTTTTAATTGCTCATGTGGTGAAGATGGAAAATGGCTGAACAGCATGTCCGAGACAGACTTTACCAGTCTTTACCTGCACGAACAGTTATTGGTGGACAACCTTGAAGTGCACGGTCAAAGGGAAACAGATTTGTTGTTTTTAGAACAAAGTTAGCTCAGAATTTAAACTGGAATTTAAAGGATGGTTTAACACTGACTCTTGGGTTTTAATTGAGGATGTCTACAGCCACACTGGGAAAACAAGGTCTCTTTTTATACATACAGTAGCACCACAGGGACAATACGGCAAGACAATGATCGTAAGGAAAGCAAGAAGCAAAGCAGCCGATGGCTGGTGTAGTCAATCATGTGACCTTGTTTGAACTGATGATGTGTTTCACTGCTTACAAGACGACTGAGGGCAAAAAGAAACCAAAACAAGCAGGAAGTGAAGACGGCTGGCTGAGCTGGAAACAGGATCTGTGAAGACTCACTCTGATTATTCTGAGGCCATTTCAGTTGGTTCAAACACTTTGGGTCCACTCAGTGAAGTCAGTGAACTAACTCTGTGGTGCCAGAAACAGTGTCTATTAAAAGTTAGCTAACATTAGCAATCCCCTGGTTATATCAGACCAAGTAAGGCTGTAGCAGAAAATGAATCTGAACACCTGAACACCAGGAGAAAAGCAGGGGATGACGGGGAAATAGAAGTTTCAGAATGGAGACTTTGGTTAGTTAGAGCGGAGGGCAGAGCTGGCACTGCAATGATTAATTAACCAGCAGAACTTCACCTTGGAAAGAAAGCTCAGCTCACTCTGTAATTATAAAATAAATACCTTCCTTTCTGTCTGCTAAATGACAGAAATGAACCCACAGTTTCATCCAACCAGCCACACTCCTGCTGAAAACTATCCTCCTCACTCTGCAAATGTTGTATCAAGTCACTGGAATGGGAGATGGGAATGCAAAATGGGATGTCAAACTTGAACATAATAGCTTGGCTGCTGTAATGTGTTGCAGAGCCATCTAATCATCAGTAACTTACGTACATTGGAAAGTAAAAATGGCTGCTAAGTGGTGCAATTTATTCAGGCTTGTCACATTCAATTCACCACTTTTCACATTTTGCTGTTCTTGTCAAACTCTTAGTGTTGGTAATTGCCTCTGCAATGAGAGTGCACATTTGTAAGTTAAAGAGGCAAGAGACACCTGGCTCCTCACCTCAAAGGGAAATCTGTCAGATGAAGATATTTTATCTCAATCAATGCACATCCGGTTAAATGTCTGTTTACTCCAAAGGGAATATTACTTTCCCTCGTGCTTTAAAAGAAAAGAAAAGTTGACAGATATTCAGTCTATCATCCTCCTCCTGTGTGGAGACAAATTGTCGGAAACTCTCAAAGAAAATACGTTTTCTCAGAAAGTTACAGGTTGACTTTGAAGGACGTCTGAGTGCCAGGATGAAATTAAAGCACTACACACACACAGTAGGTTTAGTGATGGTTTTCCATCCAATAATTAATGAAAGTTTCTTCTCTGACTGATGAAGAAGCTGAGATGTCAAAGACAAACTGCCATGAAGAACAGTTTGCTGCTTTACACTTTTAAAAACCATGAACCGGGAGCTAAGAGGGAGAAGAAGAACCCTGTTTATTCACAGCAGAATATGAGCTGAGAATGGCTTCAACTTGCTGACTTGCCTCTTAAACCCTCAGTTCATCCAACCTGCTACTAAATATTTATATAGATTTTTATGCCGAGTGGTATCTATCCATGCAGGGTTTACTCTCGAACAAAGTGTCTATCTGCAGACTGTTGACGGAGTATCCTGAGGCTTATCCAAAGTCGCCGGCAATACTTGCTGTTGTTGAACTCAAATGTCATTTTTCAATCCTTTAAGGACACAAAGTTTCTTCCACCTCCACTGAACTGGGGTGGTGGCACAACTTGCATAGAAGCAGATCAGGACTACATAAAGTATGCAAAAACTAATATCCCCAACAAATCCTCCAAACCAGTTCCCTTGACAGTAAAGACAAGATTTTTATTTTCTCAGAAGGACAATCTCAAATGTGGAATGTTCTGTTCTGTCCTTTAAGCTCTGTTTAAATATGACTCAGTTATTAGTAATCACACAACACGACTGCAGGAGTGAATGATGGTCACGACCGGTCTGGAGACTTTAGGTCTGATTTCAGGCAGACATTAACAGCACTCAACAGCACTTTCACAAGTTGTGTTAATGGACGAATGTGATCCAAATAATGGAAAGTCAGGTATTAAGGTTATGAGTCACTGTTGAGTAAAATCACATTTTTAATGCAGGCTTGTTGTATAATTGAACACATCTCCTGCCACCTTCATAACGCAGAAATATAATAATCTACGACATACTTAATTATTGTCACTCAGGTTCCAGGTAATGGGATTTTTAAACACATGCAAGCCTCTTTAAAAACAAGAGCAGAGTGGAAGCTGCAGGTGTGTGTCCTTTCTTAATCTAATGATACTGGACTCTTGTTTCTCCTCAGATTACTGTCCAGGAGCTGCATGTTCAGGGAGAAGTGACTTGTTTTGTCCAGGGCTTAATGGATGTCAGTGGTGATCTAAAATAACATTATCGGTATCTTATATCTGATCTTAGATTTTATTCTACATTAACAAATCGGAGGAGAAGCTGAGCGTCCTTTTCCTTTAAAAAAGTCCTGACTTACTTAAAGGGGTTAACCTGGCCTCCAAGGTCAGACCTTTAACTTCCAAAGCAGCCAGATAAACTGAAGCGTTCTCTGTGTACTTGTTAGGTTCTTTGAGGAGAGGCATTCGCCCAGTGATATATTATGACTTTACATTTCCTGAACATGTCACTCCCAAGGAGATCCTGCTTTTCAAAAGAGAGAACAAACTCCTGAATGACATTCAGAGTTGATTCTAAAAGTAGATATCTGCTGTTTGAAAAAGACAAAGTTTCAATACTAAAAGTCCTGTTTTAAACAGATGACATAATTCTAAGCCATACAGAAAGCTGAATGATGTGTATTTTAGAGCTGTTCAAAGATTAACTTCAGGTAATGATCCTTCCTGTTGTTTCTACCTTGCTGTCAAAACCTGGCTCAAGGTTACCTAAATGTTAAGATATGGAGATGATATTAAGAGACAGGAACTTGGAACAAAAGCCTTGATGAATAATCTTTCCCTAAAATGCAAATTTCCTCCCTCTGGAAAAAGACCAATTGCTCTGCCGGGCCACTCCCCCCCTGCACTGCAAACAGGCCAAGGGCAGCAAAACAGTCTCAGAAATCTGCATAACTCATCCTCAAACATATGGTCTGCACTGGTTGAAGTTACTTCAGGAATAATGCAGAAAATGCACTAACTCTAACCTAGAGGGAATATCCCAACTCATGAATTTGTGTTTGTTTTTACTTTTGGAATAATTTTGTTTCCCAAATCACAACACTAACACTCTCTTCCAGTACAACAAAGAACATCCAAAGTTAAAGTTAACAGCCTGAGCTACCCTGCTCTGTACCTTTTCTAAATGAAATAAAGTTAAATACTTTTAAAGGTTAAATAGTTTCTGTAATTATCTCCTGTACAAGAAAGATGTGCAATTTTATTTGCAGTCCAACATTTCTGATTTAAAGAGTCTTTATAGAGAGACTGCAGCACTATATATCCATTCTCATAACTTGTCACACAACAGGTAACACAGATGCTACATGCCGATCATATTGGAGTTATACTGAGAGGTACTTTCCAGCTTCTAAGTGACACACCAGATAAATATTGAAGGTGTAATTACAACTGTGGAACACAGATTTTTCTGAAAGCTCTCACAGATCTTCTTTATAATACAGAAGTGCTTGAAAACCGACAGAAATGTATGATTCATGTCAGCCAGAGTTCACTGTTCAACATGAATAACTCCTCATATAAAGGATGTTTTTAACCTTCACACATCACTCTACACTCTACAGTCATACAACCATCCTGAGTTATCTGACAACATGAACTAAAGTCACAACACGGGAAACTTTTCCATTTCTACCACCCATCCACTGCAGATCAGAGGCTGGTGGTAGCAAAAATAAAGAAATTAGACAAACAAGATCATTTAAAATCCAATCACTGTCTAGACAAATGGAGGAAACCACACGTCACGTTTCCACAACTCATTCTCAGTTTCAGCTTCAGACCTAAAGAGATAACATGAGAAAATGGAGTGCAGGCACAAAGGGGAAACACCCCCCTACTGTGCTTTGCATCTAACATGTAAATGTTACATTGCTTCCTCCACTGACCATAAATGAATAATGTAGTGTGACTGCATCTAAAGTGGTGTTTTTTGCTTGGTTACATCAAAGTTTGCCCCCCTCTGCCTGTGAAACATGATTTGTATCACTGTACATGCTCATTGTGTTTCGTTTTGCGTGACATACACCAACGTATTGTCTGCAGTAAAGTCATTTAAAAATGAAGTGAAGTACCTGCTGAGGCTGAATGCTGTATAGGCTCAGTGAGCCTGTAATTAGGGACTGCATGGGTGTGTGTGTGTGTGTGTTGAGGATGGGGGGTAGTGGGGCAGCATTCAGAACATCTGTCAAAGAATAAACCTCTGTCACTGCCTGCTGTGCAGCTAATAAAGTCAAACTGTGACTAAATGAGATTTACCTTCCCTTTTTCTTCATAACAACCTGCTGTGGTCGGCATTTTAGCACCACAAAGTCAGATGAACATGAGAATAATGTCTTACATAATATCTGGGAAGACTTCAGAGATGTAGGAAGAAGATGAGAGGATATAACAGGCGCAAAACAAAGATCATTTGAACACATAACATATCACTGTTTTCAGCTCTGGTCAGAGATCAGCCACCTTTTTGTTTACCACAACATCAGAGGCAAAGAAAGGGCAGAGAGATAGTGAGGAGCAAACACAAGAAAGAAAAATGAGAGGGAAGAGGAGTGAAAATGGAAAGAGACAGGAGAGCATTTACAAAAAAATAAGGATGCAGGGGGAGTGAGACGTGCTGGAGTGAGGCGGGTCTTTATTTACACTGTAGGATTTATGGTGTCCTGCGTATGCTGTGTGGCATGGGAGCCATCGCCTCCTGGTCAGAGGAAGCAAGATCATTTCAAGCTCGAGTGCCTGCTGCGCCGTCAAGTGTCCTGCCAAAAAGCACACGGCTGCAGAATACCAACAAAATCCCCTGACCTTTTCCCCAACAACTGCTGTGTTCATCTGAGTCACAGCACAGAAAGGCCTCTCTCTCGTTACACTGGAGTCTCTGTCTCCCTGCTGACTCTAAACGCTCACAGTCGACATGACTCTCCCATCACATCCGAGCATGTTAACGTCAAAAAGAGGTTGGGTTTTTTTTTTAATGATGCACCACTGATCTCGGAGGAATTCACGTTTTTAGGGCGTTCTCCCTGAACCAGAACACACACAACTCAGAGCAGAATAATTATTGCAACACTTGAGTTTATTTTACTCCACAGTGGTGTCTGACCAGTCTATGTGCTGACGACCTGTCCTGTGTCATAGTAATTTACCACAGACAACAGAGTGAGTCTGAAGTCTGTTTAACTCTGGTTACATTAGTTTTACCAACAAGAGTTAATCTGTGAAGGAGTCAGGAGAAGAGGCACTGCTGCTGCGGTTACCTGCACTTTAAGAAACTGATTTAGAAGACTGGCAACTATATAACAGAAGTAAGTCCAGGTCCATTTAACTGGTAACAAACAAAACACCAGTAAAAATGCACCAAAGAACGTAGATGTTAAAGCAGTAATAAATTCTTATTGGCTCTTTGGGAGCAGCTGTCTAGTTACACATCAGAGATCAGGATTAGCATCTATATTAATTTGAAGTGTTGGTGATAAAAATGTACAGTGGGTTTGTCAGAGCCATGAATTAATAATATGTGTCACCTGTCTGAATGTGAGAATATGCCCATTTCTTTGTGTAAAGTAAAGTTAGGTTCATTATTAGGTCTTTTCTGTGTGCAGCTGAAATCTCAGATCTTTTTATCCTGTAATCAGAGGAAGAACACTGGAGTGACTGATCAGTGATAGCTTGTTTCATTCCAGTGTCCCAGCGAGCCGTGACAGAGAACCAGCATACATAACACCAGGAAACCTGAGCTGGAACAACCAAATGAAATGCAGCCATCATTAATGTTATTAGTTACATCTGTGGCGGACAAGTCAAAACGCCCGCTGTTAGAGCGGCCTATTAACGTGATTAGGCCGAGTTCAGACTTGATGGATGCACAGATTTGTGTGATAATGAGGTCGGCAGTGGCTCCATAATTGTTCCAACATAGTCCACGACATCGCATCTGACATGTTTCCCTGCTTCTCCCTCTCCGTCCTCCTGACTCATCTTTCTACTCCTCCATCAAAACACGATGTAGCATCAGTAATCCTCTGAAATCATGCTGAGGCCAAAACTCATTTGCAACACACAGTATAGCTGTTTTTAAATTCTCACTATTCCCCTGCTGATTATTTCCTTATTTTCATACAAATAAAATTGCAAATGTATAAAATTTCATCTGTAAGATGGACATCTGTTTAGACGTTTTACACCAGTGTTGAGCCGACAGCTGTTTCTGGTGTAAAATTCAGTGCTATTAACACTGCAGACTATCACCTGGTATGAGTGATGTTAGCACTGTGACTGCTAGCGTCTCCAATACAAGGTGCACAGTGTTCCTGTTATTCTGTTCACTCAAACAGTACAATAACAGCAACAACTTGAAATATAGTGTGAGCCAACAAAAGGCTTTTGTAAAGTCAAAAATGAACAGTCATCTCCTCAAATACAACAAACAGTAAACATGATAATCTTCCCAATGGCAGCATTTATTAGCAGCTGGGTTCCAGAGCAGTGTACGTGTTTACCAGAACAACCCTCCCAACAAAAAGGGAAAGCTGCTGTGATTTTAGTTTACACATAAAACACTTCTCTTTGAGCTCACAGTCAGCGTTTAAAGAAAACAACTGTATCCCAATCCTCCCTGTCCACACACACTGAAATACACCTCACCGCCCACATGCAGCCACCGGGCTGTACGCTTGGAATTCAGAGTGGACATCGAGCCAGCTGATTGGGTAAGTGGTCTCTGGCTACCACCCCTGGCTTGGCTGACTCCTCTCCGCCATGTTTGCTCATTGTAACGGAGCTTTCAAATTAAGATTGGCCGAGCTGATAACTGCCTGGCTGTCTCTTAATAATCACACATGCAGATGGCGAGCGGGATGCTGCTGGTGCTCTTGTTGTTTTTGGTTTTGTGGCGGTTGTCGGTTTGATCTTTGTCCTCTAACTTCTCTTTCCTTCGGTTTATCTTCCTCGAACATGTTTTCTGTCTTATTCTCTCCATTCAAACAGACTTTAGTCTGAATATGTGCAAACTACACATGCATACATCTGCAATGATCATCTTTTATAGTCCTACAGTCTGAGAGCATTCATCACTGAGGCACAGCATGTGTATGAATGTGTAGGTGATTCTGAGCCCATACAATGAAGCTTAATCTTAAGATTCATCACCAGCTGTACAGTATGTTTATGTATTCTTCTTCTTTTGTTACCAGGTACCAGAAAGGCTAAAATATCAAAACACAGAATGAGCTCTGAGCATCCTGAGGGACATGTCTCGGACAGACAGACAGTCCTTACGATGCAGGAGAAGCTCTGATGTAATATTGCCACCTGTCTGTCCTCACGCCCTGTCTGACCGCAGGCCTCGTGTGACCGCCACCTAATAAAACACAAGGCGGCGGCCGACACTTCAGCAGAAGCATCCTCATTCTGCTCCGTCGACGTCCCCACCACTGCTGTCAAGGACAGTCGCTCCTCTGCAGTGATCCAAAGATGTCTGGAAGTCATGCCCAGAGAAGGAGTTTGTGACTAAGAGGAAGTAAAGAGGCTGTGATAACAGCATTAAACGCTTCATCACCACCACCGACCGGTCCCCTCACCCAGGCATGTACAACGCTGCAGCTGGGTGCAGAGGCTCTGGGCTGGGGAGGGAGGGCACGGAGTTGGGCTGGCAGGGGTTGTTGGTACAGGCGGTAAACCAGAGTACCCAGGGTGCACTGGGATGTTCTTTGTGCTGCGAGAAGTGACCGAGATTAATGCCAACACCCACGGGTGAGCAAGCCCATAGCGGGTGATGCTCTGGCAGCGTTGCCAGGCCTGCTGCGAGCTCACCAAAGATGCTGTGTTGTCCTTGAAACGAATGATTATTCAGTGTGCTGCTCTACGCTGATGAGAGAAAGAGACAGACCATCTAATAGAGACTAACAATCATCGCTTGCTCAATTTTAGGCCCATAATTCATGCAAATGTGCCTGGGGACCGTCCCTTTGTTGAATTCTTTCCTTTCGCTCCGGCTTTTGCTATCTTATAGTTTTTTTTTCCAGATTGACTTTGTGTTTGACTTTGCTTGCTTTTCCCCTCGCTCTTGATTGTGTTCTGATGAATTACATCTTGTTATATAATTTCGCTTTTATTTATTTGTCTGTTTGTTTGCCGGCTCGCTTGTTCATTTGTAGAGGGGTAGAGGGGGGCGTGTGCTGAATCGAGAAGCAGCTATAAATGGAATTCCAGGGAAAAAGGACAGAGAGTTCTGCTGATGGAGAGACAAATACATTAAGTGGTTGTGGGGAAAGAGGAAAGTAGGGAAAAGAGGGAGACTGACTATACCTGCAAATGACTGCATATACTGTCAAAAAAAGAGGAACTCCTTCTCCTCTTGCTCATTTACTTGCCAGCTGCAGTGGAAGTTCTCTGCCAATAACTCTCCAAATGACTCTAAATCCTAATGCAAAAGGGTTGATTCCCTTCACTGTATTCAGCAGCAGAGCGCTGAATACAGTGAAGGGAATAATTCATACTGCAGTCTGCTCTGGGAAATTGAAACTCTTTGAAAGTTTCTAATAAACGAACACAGTGGTCCGGCTTGTCGTCAGGTTCCCTCAGCTGTCGCCTTCGAAGAGCTCGTTCACGCATACTGAGGGGACATGGCCGAGCGGAGAGAGCGACGCTGACAGAGAGAAGAAGATGAGAAGAGGAGTAAATGAAAAATGGAGGAAGATGCAGAAAGAAGAAGAAGAGGGGGTAAAGATCTGCACAGAAACACATGTATGAAGAGAAGGGAGCTGAGAAAATGGAGTGAGAGGAGAATGACTGGAGGTGGTGAATAAAAAGGCCTGGAGTTGAGGACAGCCTTAGAGGATGAGGAGAGAGTAGTTACAAACTGAGAGGGAATGAAAGGGAAGAGGGAGGAGAGGAGAAAAATGGAAGAGGATGCAAAAATGCAACAGATGAGACGGACGAATGTTAACTTATGAACACCATAGAGAAAATGACAGACAGCAGTTTGCAGAAGTTTCATTCAGAGTAAACAGTCAGGAGGTTATTTTGCTGCTTAATGCTGCAGAGGAGAAGCTTGGGAAGGTAGAACTGCAGTAAATGAAACATTATTCCATTAGAGACATTAGAGACCTAATGATTCAAATTGTGATGGTAAAAGGTTTCTCACAGTGTTTATGATTCTTAGAAACAGTGTTTTTATCTTGTTGCAGCTGCTGTAATGGAAAAAGTATTCTGGGTGCATTATACAACCTGGTACTCTGTCAGACTGCACACAGCTCAGTGGAGCTCCTGGTGGCAGCTCAACAAATCTGGGGCACCACTTCCTGTTTTTTTGTTTCAGACGATGTCTTTTTGTTCCATATTTTAAGACTGATAAATTCAACACAGTTTTCTCCCTCTTCCTCTCTCTCTTCTTCTTCTTTTTTTTTTTTTTACAGTAATCACTCGCGTTTCAAAATTGAAGTCATGTAGTGGAAAATAGGTTTTCTAAACCTGAGTAGCTTCTGTCCCAAGCCTTTTTGTCTTCTCTTATGTCACTCACATCCTGCATGAATGTGTATGTACGAAGTGACCACACACCGAATAGTTATGTGACTGGTGACTCAAATGAACCTCACTAAAAAGATCCATTTGATCATTTCTACTTTGATTTAGCTGTGAACCTCAGGTGTACAGAGAAATTCAAGAAGAAAATGGAGTTTGAAAAGTGCTCAGCTTTGTTTGGGTACAAACAGGTTGTTAATAGTGTAACTTCACTGGTCTGAAGTGGAACAGAACTTGTTCAACTCCACGTCTCTGCCCTTTTCTTTCCAAAACTTAACATTGAATTTCCTCAGAAGGCCAAGAACTCTCAGTGCTGGTTGATATCAGTTATGTTTCACCGTATGAAAACTTAAAACTAGTGTGGAACTTTTAGAAAAGAACAGTGTGCAGCAGTAATCCAGGGGAGCAGCAGGATGAATGCATTAGCAGGGACCTGTACAATGGCTCCCGCTGCCTAACCTTGTTCCAGCAGTGATGTAGTGATTTCTATCCCTTCAAAGGCAGCAGTGTAAGCCTGTGGATTTGTCAGGGTCCCAGCAGGGTCTTAGCTGCTGGTCTTATAGGATTCCAGTGTACCGGTGGTCCTGCAGGACAGCACACCATTACAAGCAGCCAGGTGCCATAATCTACTTTCAATGTGAGCTCATTGTGATAAAGCATATGAAAGCCCCTTTACAAGGTGTCACCAAGGCAAAGCCTCTCTCACTCCCATTTTCATTCTCAAACAGAAAATGACACACTCTGCAGCTGTGGATGTCTGCAAAA